>NC_137163.1:13951460-14165251 GCF_951394435.1 Stenella coeruleoalba
CTACTCGGGAGACATGTCTAAAACTGACTTCATTTTCCCCCCAAAATTTGTCTTCCAGTTCCCATTTGTCAGAGGCAGAATAACAGCCCCCCAAAGATGTCCATTTCCTAATCCCCAGAACCTGTCAGTATGTATGTTACGTGCAAAGAGAGAATTAAGGTTACTAATCAACTGACCTTGAGATGGGGAGATACATTATCTTGGGTTACTCTGGGTGCACCTAATATAATCACAGGGGTCTCTATTAGTGAAAGAGAAAAGCAGGAGAGTCAATGTCACAGTGATGTGGGATGAGAAAGACCTGACTGGCCATTGCTGACCTGGAAGATGGAAGGAGTATGAGCAGCCTCTAGAAACTGAGAGAGACGAGAAAATGACTCTGCCCTACAGCCTCCGCAAAGGAACACAGCCCTTCTGACAGCTGGATTTTAGCCCAGGGAGACCCATTGCAGACTTCTAACCTCCAGCTCTGTAAGATAATACATTTGTGTTGTTTTAAGCCACTAAGTTTGTGGTAAGTTGTTCCCACAGCAATAGCAAAATAATGGCCACCAGGCTAGAAAACTGGGCCTTTCTTTTCTTTTCTTTTTTTTTTGCGGTACACGGGCCTCTCACTGTTGTGGCCTCTCCCGTTGCGGAGCAACAGGCTCCGGACACGCAGGCTCAGCGGCCATGGCTCACGGGCCCAGCCGCTCCGCGGCATGTGGGATCTTCCCGGACCGGGGCACGAACCCATGTCCCCTGCATTGGCAGGCGGACTCTCAACTGCTGCGTCACCAGGGAAGCCCAAACCGGGCCTTTCTTAACGGGGGTGCTTCAGTCAGAAATTTGAGTATCATTGTTGACTCCTTCCTTTCCCTTAATCTCCATATTCAGTAGATCACTGAATTTCATCAATCATCCCTCCTTTGTCTCTTATGAATCTGCCCAGACCCCATGCCACCTTCCTAGTCCAAGTCACTACTATCTAATGCCTGGGACCCCAACAGCCTCCTGACTGGTTGGTCTACCTCTAGGCTCATTCCTAGGAAGCCATTTCCCACATTATAGCCAGAGAATTAATGCAAAATACAAATTATCTTATTCCGATTTTAAAAACTTTTTAACAGCTTCTCACTGCCCGAAAGATAGAAGTCCAAACTCTAATTTGACTTATGAGAGCCTTCTACCCCTGTTCTGGCCCTCTCCTATTCTCTCCAGCCTCTGCTCAGTACACAAATGCCAGGTCTATTTTAGTCACTGCTATATTGGCAACACCTAGCACAGGAAGTATTAATCCTTTCGGCCCTCACATGAACGCTACCCCCTAACTGATATGTAGAGTTTATTTTCTCTATCCATAAATTGAGGCTGGTCCTGTGACTGTTTTGACTTATTAGACACAGTAGAAGTGATGTTCTGGAACTTCTGAGCCCACATCTTAACAGGTCTGGCAGCTTCTGCTTCCTTCCCCTGGGAACAGCTACTGTGCTGGAAGAAACCCAAACCATGTGGAGAGGCTACGTGAAGGAGAACCCTAAGGCTCTGGTCAATAACTCCAGTTGAGCATCCAGCTAACAGTCAGAACCAACTGCCAGCCATGTAAGGGAGCCACCTTGCAAATTCTAACCCAGTCGAGCCCCCAAATGGCTGTCATCTTAACTGACCTCACATGGAGCAGAAGAACCTCCCAGCCCAGTTCAGTCAACCCACTGAATCATGAGACAGTAACAAAAGAAAGTTTACAGTTTTAACACATTAAGTTTCAAGGTAGCTTGTTTTACAGCAATAAGGGCATATGCCAATGTGGGTTTAAACTCTACTCCTGGTACCAATTTCATCTCTTGCTCCTTAACAAACTACCCCAGTAAGCTCCATCTCTTGATATGAGGAATAGCATGCAATCACAAGCATGGGAAGACTTGCTGGGGGCCATCATTGGAGAGTAGTTATACAGCACATGAGAAATACTCAATACCTCTAATAAATGTATGAGTGCCTGTCCTATCTCTTAAAACCTCATTTCTTTTCCAGATCCAGAGTTAAAATGTACTCTTAATGAAAAAGAGAAGTTAAATCAGTCACCTGTTAAACTCTAACTGATAATTCAAATCTGGGCAAATGTATTTTTTGAAGGTTCTTTTGAGAAATCTACTCCCGTGGTGCTCAATTGCGACCAATTAAAAGCATTAAATATAGAACAAAAGTATATTAAAATCCCTATTCACACGGCAGTCATCTGTTCCACTTGTGCTATAACTGTACTAAAATGTGAGGGACAGATTATGTGAAGGATTTTGATTATGGTTTTTTTTTTTTTTTTTTTGCGGTACGCGGGCCTCTCACTGTTGTGGCCTCTCCCGTTGCGGAGCACAGGCTCCGGACGCGCAGGCTCAGCGGCCATGGCTCACGGGCCCAGCCGCTCCGTGGCACGTGGGATCTTCCCGGACCGGGGCACGAACCCGTGTCCCCTGCATCGGCAGGCGGACTCTCAACCACTGCGCCACCAGGGAAGCCCTTGATTATGTTTTGAGATGTTCCCCCACCGGTGATATTGCCAAGAATGGTAAGGATGAGATGTAAAAACAATATCATTGGAGTGAAAATGCAAACATTCATTAAATACCTGAATGAGAGGAATATTAATGGAACATACAATCAGTTAACCAAAAAATAAAACAGTAAAGAAAAGAAAGTGCTTCACAGTTGAGCATGTGAAACATCTCTTAGACCTGCATGGTAATCTCTGACAGCCCTCTGGGTCTATGAGAAGCCTTCTGGGTATTATAGGAATTTGGTATGTGAATCTGGTAGGATTCGTTACCGGACTAGTATTGGTATTTCGCTTCCCAATTAGTAAGTATCTAAACACAAGTGCATAGTGCTCTTTGGAAAGATAAGGCAGATATAGGGCAATTCTTTCAAATTCAACAAACTCCAAAACTACCTAAGGACTCTGGAAGTCTCCATTCTAAGAGAGTAGAGGGCACTAACAAAAACTGCATCCTCTATGTAACAGTTTACATAACCTTTCTTTGTAACTAGTTTAAATGTCTATTTTAGTCTGTCCCAAAGGAGCTCTGATCCTTTTTGCTTGAAATTAAATCCCATACTAATTTTTCTGAAACTAGAACACATTTCTGCTTCCGAAATCATCATAGATGTCACTTTTTTCCTACTAAGAAGGTAATGCCCATACTCCCTCTCCCCCTCCCGCTCACAAACACACTTGGCCCTCACTCAACACACACTCTCAGTGCCATTCTCCATCCCAATAGGAAGGTATATACTTTAAAGTCATTTTTTCACTTATTCCCTTTATAGTTGAAGTACGTGTTTACAGGCTGACCAGCCAAGGTGAGAAGTAGATCCGGCATATGACAAAGCATATAAACTGTTTTGAACTAGGAAAAGGAGATATTGGCCATATTTTACACACACAAAAAAGGAAGCTCAAAGAAATGAAGTAACTGGTTCAAACTTACACAGCTAGTAGATAACAGAACTTGCATTTTTAACTCAGGGCTATTTGTACAATATTAAATTTGTACAATACTAACTTTATACAATACTAATTCTCAACCAAGAGCTCCAAAGTATCCACCTTTCTACTCTGCAAAGGGCCCAAATAACTACAAAAACCCACATTTTTTGGTTGTTATTTGTATTGGTCAAAAAGTAATTGACCCCAAACTAACACAACATTGTAAATCAACTACACCTCAATTAAAAAAAAAAAAGATCTAATAAAAATAGCTCTTTGGACTCTTTGGAGACTGAATTAAAACTATAGCTGATAGTAATAAATAAATAAATAAAAATAAGAGTTAGTATGTGTTTAATAAAAAAAGGTAATTGACCAATAAAATGTGAGTGTTACGTGCCAAGCATTGTGGAGAGCACTTTAAACATATTATTCAATTCTCACATCAACCCTAAATAAGGTGGGAATAAGGGAGATGTTTGTGGGCACATAATTAAACATTCATTAGATATTAGTTCCTATTTTACAATATTATCCCCTATTTTACAGATGAGGAAACCAAAACCTAAAGTCACTATGTTATTAACTAGCATAGCCGAGCCTGAACCCAGTTTACTTGATTCCAGAACTGGTCCTTAAAGTCTGCCTAGCCAACCAAAGTATTTTGCTGCCCATTAGGGAAAAAAGGGAAAGAAGAAAGGAACCTGGCAGTAACCAAGGCCTTATTACTATATTGTGAGATGTACGACATCTTCTCGATGTGATAGTACTAAAGCTATAACACATGGTGGTAAAAATCTTAGAAAGGCCCAAACTGAAGATAATCTTCAGTCTGAACTACTTGCATCTCCCTGAATCTGCCAGGCATTGGGAAACAATTCTTCACGGGTCTCACACATCTCTGAACATCTTGCAGAAGCATGCACTGCCCTTTTGTTCCAGCCTATCTTTTCAAGGATGTTTGCATGATGAACAAAGCTTTGGAAGACTAGATAGTGTCTCCCTCCAAAGCAAAGGGCAGTGTAATAAAGATAATGTCTTCCTCCAGAGCAAAAGTCAGCCAGGTTTACTGCCCATTATAAAAATCTGGGTTCCCCAAGCTCAAGGTTCCTCAGCTCCAACCCAAGCCCACCACAGTATCGCCCTGGGCTCTTCCATACCACCCCTGTAAGGACTCGGATTGGGAGTGAACCTACAGGACCATAATACTCACATGGCTTGATGTACAACAAGAAAGGCCTTTGTCTCTTACCTAGGAGCCTCCTGTCTTCCGCCAGCATCCATGAAACTGTGGCAGGCTAACTTGATAGCGTCCATGTAGGGTAAAAACCCCAGATCCTTCACAGATCTTGATACCAAGTTCTTTGGACTACTTCTCACCTTTGCTTTCCTCAGAGATACCCTCTCCCATTCTATAGGAGACACTATTCATCTTTTGGTCATCATTTTCGGCATGAAATTTCTCCTAAAGGTCCTCAGCTAGAATCTACTATTAACTCCATCATGCCCCCATTGATTCCTGCACACAGGTTTCTATCACAGCCCTTTTAAAGCTTTATTCCACTTGCTTATTTGTGTGCTGTGCCAGTTAATCAATTTATTGCCTCTCAGCTCAAAATTTATCTTTTTTTAAATTTTTTAATTTTTTTAATTTTTTTATTTGAAGTGGGCCTCTCACTGTTGTGGCCTCTCCCGTTGTGGAGCACAGGCTCCGGACGCGCAGGCTCAGCGGCCATGGCTCATGCGCCCAGCTGCTCCGCGGCATGTGGGATCTTCCCAGACTGGGGCACGAACCCGTGTCCGCTGCATCGGCAGGCAGACTCTCAACCACTGCGCCACCAGGGAAGCCCAAAATTTATCTTTTTATACATGCTCTGTGATAATGAATGAAATTGCTTTAAGCATTTCTCCTTACAGTGAGCGTAATGTTAACCTTTCTCAATAGAGGGTGCTGCAAGGACACTGCAGGAGGAAGGGAGTCCTCCAGAGAACATTACACTTAATGATGAAAGACTTTTCTTTTGCCCTAAGATTAGGAACAAGATAAGGATGTCTGTTCCTGCCACCTGTATTCAGTAAATAACTTACTGCAGGTTCTAGCGTCAGGCAAGAAAAAGAAATAAAAAGCTAATAGATTGGAAAGGAAAAAATAAAACTATCTCTATTCACAGATGACGTGACCTTGCATGAAGAAAATCCTAAGGAATCCACTAAAAAAAATACACACACATACGCACACACACACGCACACACGAGTTCAGCAAGGTTGCAGGATACAAGCTCGATTTTATACACTTGCAATGAATATGAAAATGAAATTAAGAAAGTAATTCCATTTACAATGGCATCAAAAAGAATAAAATGTTTTAGAATAAATTAACAGAAGAAACGTACAACTAATATTCTGAAAACACTGTTGAAAGAACTTAAATAAGATCTAAATAAATGCAATCTCATCAGAATCCCAGCTGGCTTCTTTTTAGAAACGGACAGGCTGATCCTAAAATTCATACAGAATTACAAGAGACCCCAAAGACCCAAAACAATTTTTAAAAAGAAGAGCAAAGTTGGAGGACTACACTTCTCAACTTCAAAACTTACTACAAAGCAACAGCTACAAGACAGTGTGGTACAGGCATAAGGATAGGCATACAGAATTCTATCAATGGAATACAATTAATGGAGAGTCCAAAAATAAACTTGTGTGTCAATGGTCATCTGATTTTCAACAAGGAGGTACCAAGACTATTCAGTGGGGAAGGAATGGTGCTGGGACAACTGCATAGCCACATGCAAAAGAATGAAATTGGACCACTAACTTAAACCATATACAAAATTAATTCAAAATGATCTAAATATAATAGCTAGAGCTATAAAACTCCTAGGAAAAAATTAGCAATAAATTTGCATGACGTTAGATTTGGCAATGGATTCTTAGGTATGACACCAAAAACACGGGGAACAAAGGAAAAACAGATGACTGGACTTCCTCAAATAAAAAACTTCTATGCTTCAAAGAACACTATCAAGAAAGTAAAAAGACAACTCACAGAAGGCGAAAAAATTACAAATCATATATTTGATAATGGACTTGTATCTAGAATATATAAAGACTCTTATAACTCAAAAACAGAAATAACTCAATTCGAAAATGGGCAAAGGATCTGCATAGACATTTCTCCAAAGAAGATACACAAATGTCCAGTAAGCACATGAAAAGAAGCTTCACATCACTGTCCATTAGGGAAATGCAAATCAAAACCACAATGAGATTCCAATTTGTACACAAATGTTCAGAGTAGCATTTCTTAATAACATCCGAATAATAATTTATTAATAATAACAATCCAGTGTCTATCAACTGATGAATGCATATACAAAATGTGGTATATCCAAAGAGTGGAATATTATTTAGCCATAAAAAATGGAACAATTAACTGGGAGGGACTAAAAAGCTAGGTTACTTATCATAAGTAAAATCCCATCAAGGGATATAATGAAATAGTAATGGATTCATTTTTAATCAACTTCATTATGGCAGATGGTGCTAGAATGCAGGGGAAGGGCAGATCCAAATGTCAATGAAGCTTCCTCTCAACTTCTGTCTAGGCGTAAGTGCCGACTTTAAAAGGTCTTCAAAGAAATTCATGCAAGGAATGCCTCTTGCAACTTGGTCACATGCAAAAGTGAAGCAAGAAGCACATCCGTTTGGAGCTTGCCCCAAGGGCCTCTAGTTCTTCTCCAAACTGGGTTCATAACTCCCACCCACAGAGGGAAAGGCAGTGCCTGAAGCAGAACCCAGGGATAAGCAAATTAGCATTTCCAAGGTCAACTGCTGACAGGCCTAATTGATTACAGCAACCAGTATATTCTGGCTGAAGTTAAGAGGCTTAGCCTCTCTAGCTTGCTCAACACTAGCAAGAAACTAATTTACCACATCAGTTACAAAATATGGAAGTACTGTAGGTATGGAGTCAAATTGGGATGCGACATTTCAAGAAGAGGCAAATATTAATAGGATCTGGAGAAGTAAGTGATTTTAAGGGGGTTAAACAATTTTGGGAAAAACCTAAAATACCAATCATGCCAGCGGTAAAGGACTGACAAGTACAAAAAAAAAAAAAAGGAAAAGAAATCAATAGATAGTATTATCTTGTTTTACCAACTGGTTCAAAGTTTCAATGTGAATATTCACCAAAACTGCTAAAAAGCTGCAAAACTAAATGATTTAACTACCATTACAATTTTTTGCCCTCCTCTGATAGTCACTGAAAAGTGAAACGCCCTCTGCCATTTCCCACATGTAGCTATTAAGCATATGAAATGAGGCTAGTCCGGACTGAGAACAGAATGTAAGTATAAAAATAACTCAATTTTCATAACGATTACAAGTCGAGGTAATATTTTAGACACATTAGATTAAATAATATATTACTAAAATTAATTCCTCTTCTTTTTTCTCACATTTTGTAATAAGGATAGTAGAAAATTTTAAATTATGCATGCGGCTCACATTATATTTTTATTGGACAGTGCTGCTACATACAAATAACACATTACATTTATACAGAACACATTTTTTTTTTTTTTTTGGCAGGGGGGTGCGCGGGCCTCTCACTGTTGTGGCCTCTCCCATTGCGGAGCACAGGCTCCGGACGTGCAGGCTCCGCGGCATGTGGGATCTTCCCCGACCGGGGCACAAACCCGTGTCCCCTACTTTGGCAGGCGGACTCTCAACCACTGCGCCACCAGGGAAGCCCCCAGAACACACACTTAATTTCAGGTATGAAGTACAGAAAGAGAGAGAAATAGGTCTGGATAATAAAAAAATCTTCTCTAGAATAATCACATTGGTTTCACCTGTTAATCACCAACCTAATAAAAGTTCCTTTCTGCTTAGGGAAAGACAAACTTTTATTTCTTTTAAAAAGGATCTAATGTTTCAAAAACGATCCTAAAGCCTGTTCTACTTCTGCCATGAATTGTCATCTTTGCCTAGAATTAAACTAGTCTTAATTCTTTTCAATGATCAAAGATATATGATAAAGTGCTAGTCTAATTTTAAAATCTGTTCGAGTGACTCCACTTCAGTTTCTCCCGTAGTAGTCATTTTCATACCTATTAGGTCACTGAAACCTAACCCATGTCTCTGCTCCAAAGGTTTAAAAAAAAGAAAAGAAAAGAAATGAAAAAGAAAAAATAGAATCAACACAAATATTATTCGCAAGCATCTAGAAAAACCCTGGCAGTATTTAGGTACTATACGTATTCTGTTTTAAAAACTAAAATATGACTCATTTGCTATTTCAAAAAGGGACATCCCAATGTGGATGGGAGCTTAGCAAACAGGAGAGTACAGCAAGCAATTATTTCCACACATTCCATCATGTGCAGAAACCAAGCCAACCTTCAGGTTTTTACAGTCTGGGGAAGAAAGAAAATCTGGAGGTGTTGGAATAGTTGGAAATTTACGGAGTGAAAGTGCACCATAACAGGAGGTGAGGTGAGGTGAGGTGAGGTGAGGTGAGGTGAGGTGAGGCCAACAACAGCTCAAACTTTCCTCTCCGTAGCTCTCGAAAAGGAAACTACTCAACTTTCTGACTAAGGAAGTCAATAGGAGAGGAAAATATATTTCACACTTTTTAATATCCCAAAATTGTGCCCCATACATTTGGCCCACTGATAGAATTTAAAGTGGTTTTTAAATGTTATCAACAACAAAAATCAAGATCACTAACTCAGAATAATAAATAATAAATATGAGATGTATCTTTCTATTTTGTGACAGGGCCTGCATCTATTGCTGGTAAATGAACTGAGTAACCGGGATAACTAGAAATAAAGCTAGTGGAAATGAGCGGTCTAGTCCTCATTCCTGGAAGAGCTGATCTTAAAATGTTGTGATCCTAATAGCCCTACAGTTTTTCTGGTCTGATAGAAACAGCACAATTTTTGTATTTTTAGATATATGGAATAATTCAGGCTCCAAGCTACTAGATTCCAATAATGTAGTGACTGTACTTCTTACACAATTCTGAACCCCACAATCAACACACACAGATCAGTAAGGCCCCAGTGGCTACCTCATAAGAAGTGTTTTGGTGCCACCTAGTGGCATAGGTTTCTCCTGTCAAAGGCGAAATGATTAGACCAGGGTTCTCAAAGTGTGGTCCCTGAACCAGTAGCATCAGCCACCAGAGAACTCATTAGAAGTGCAAATTTTTGGCCTCATTCTAGATCTACTGAAACTTTAGCAGTGGGGCCCGGCAATCTGTTTCAACAAGCCCTCTAAGTGGTTCCCTCCCATGTTTAAGAACCACTGGATTAATCAGTCCTTACACAAAAATTAAGTGCAAAGTCTTTAAAACTTAGGTTCATCAATGAACAAAAGTGCTCAATTTCTAATTTCTAAAGACCAAACACATTAACAAAACAAAAATACAATAAAAAAGCAAAAAGCCCTGTGAAACAAAGAAAAGGCATTTATTGGTATCAGGATATTAGGTTATGGCATCTTAAGGGGGCTCATCTGAAAAGGGGGAACACATGAAAAGCCAAGGAGGTAGAACACTAGTGATTTTTAAATTGAGTCACCTACCCTAATGATTCCTGTGCAACTATGTTATAAAGTCATCAAGAGAAAAGAGAAAAATCTTTTTCTTGATTCCTTGCTAAACTGTTTATTTTCTATTTAGGTCTTAGAGGAGAACTTGGTTACTTTAAATAACAACTTAAACTGAGGTTGAGTAAGAAAAGTCCCATAATGCACCTAGATGTTTGCAGGCCTCTCACTGTTGTGGCCTCTCCCGTTGTGGAGCACAGGCTCCGGATGCACGGGCTCAGCAGCCATGGCTCATGGGCCCAGCCGCTCCGTGGCACGTGGGATTTTCCCGGACCGGGGCTCGAACCCACGTCCCCTGCATCGGCAGGCGGACTCTCAACCACTGCGCCACCAGGAAGCCCAAAAAAACCCTTTTAATAAATATCTATTTATTCATAATTAAAAAGTTATATGCTTGAAGTAAGAAAACTGGGTCATGAGATATATGCCCCGTATGGCCACTGGTCCACACAGTCACAATTAAGTATATACCATCCCTTACTCCATGGCTTAAACGGCAAACTTACCAGTTAAGAGAAAAAAATCAACTCTGAGAGGCTAACCATGCAAAACCAAGCCTCCAATATGACAGGTAACATCACAGACATTAATATCGGCGGCATAAAATATAAAGAAATTTCAAAGACTTGCTCTATTAATTTTGATTTTGTCCTTTCAAGATATAAATTTAGATATCCACAGAGACCAACTATTTAATTCTAACATTTTAAGAGCAAATGCCCACAATAGGATGAGTTTCTGACAAAACTCTTCTTTCCTTTTTCTCTTCAAACCTTCCCTCTACCCACAAGTGAGTTCATAAAAATATGTCACAGAAAGATGGGTCAAAAGCAAAATGTAAATAATAATAATTTTTTAAACACGAGAAAAAAATCTTGGAACTGATTTGTTACAAAGAACTTTCCTCGTTGTCACTATCATTGCAAAGACGAATCTGTGCTGAGCCACTGCATGGGGCTAAGTGCCATACTACTTTGAGTTCAAATGCTCAACTGTTCACTAATTAATATTTTGAATTTAAAATTTTCTCATTTGTAAAAAAAGATGTAAAACCTCATATAATTGCAATAAGAAGTAGAGAAAATATACCCCCCAAAATGCCTCTCACATCACAGCTAGAAAGGATTACTGCCATCAACTGAGGGCCATCAGAAAGAGAAAGGGGTGCCAGATTAATCTAGGTCAAGGGGCTGAAATCAGGCCAAACTGGTTTCAAATTCAAATTCCCTGGCTGCCACTTCGGTGTGTGCCCTATGGTAAGTTACTTCAATTCAGTGAGCCTCATTTTCCCATCTGTAGAGTGAGGATAAGGCTACCTCTTTCAGTGATTTTCACCGCACGCACCTTTATTTAATAGTATCTGCCTATAGTCAGCTCTGGCGGCTCTTTTCCTCACCCACTTCAACACTTTGAGAAACGCTTACATCAGAAGGTGAGGCATGTTCCCAGGTCAAGACTAAACAATACAATTATGGTAGTGATACATTTAATAGCAACATCTCACACATATTTCGAAGACACAAGTCAACAGTACCAGGAATCTCACCAGCTGAGGAAAAGGCTGACCTTGAAGTTGCCCCAGCATTCAGGCTTTGTAACCTTTGGAGTCTTTTACCAACCGTATCTACCAAATGCAAATATGCTCCAATGTGAGAAATGCCCCGTGGCATGGTGGTAACCTGAAAGACCAGCTCTCCAGTTGATGAGAACAGCTTGATTTGTGGCATTTGCCCATTTCTGTGAGTGGGGTTAATTCTCCTCCTATGGCTGCTTCAACCCAACACCCAAATTCCTTAATTACTTGACTGATTGATTGACTGATTCATCAATAAGCATTTGCAGACGACCTAAAATGTATAAAGCCCTCTGCCAGGCTCTGAAGGTGGGGTATGAGGATGACTATAGATGAATCCTACCCTCAAGGACCTTACAGACCAGACAGGGAAATACAATAAACACAAAAAAGAAATATAAAATATAAGGAGAATATGAAGAACCTCTGAAAACAGGGAAAAATCCCTAACTTCCAGCAAGCAGTACATACAATAAAAGTTCAGGTATTATTTACCTAAAGAACCCCTAGTATTGCCTATGCTTTCTACTAGGCAAATTTCAAAACCTCTCTGGGTGAAAAACAATATTTTCCTTTTACCAGAGTTAATGAATATGTATGTGCATATGTGTATATCACAGTTCCTCTGCCTCAGCACTGCTGACATTTCAGGCTGGATGTTGCCCAGGGGCTGTCCTATGCATTGTGGGATATTTAGCGACACCTAAACACCTAGAGGCTGGTAGAGACCAGTAGCACACTCACCACCTGCCTCTAAGTTGTGACAACCAGAAATGTCTCCAGACGTTGCCAAAGGTGCCCTGAGGGCAAAACCACCCACTACTGTATATACATTATGCATATACGGCTATACAGATGGGGTCTATACAGGGATGGAGTGGATATATGGATCCATGGATATGAACCTGTGTGCATATATAAATGAGCTAGATACTCAATTAGAGGAAATTTTTATATTAATTTGCCTACTAGGTTTTAAATATATTCATTCACTTCTTGAGTGCCTTCTATATACCAAGTGCTGATAGAGGCAACAGCAGGGGCGAGGGCGGGGGAATTAGAGGCACCTGGCAAAAATCCCTGCAGTCACGGTGCTTACGTACAGGGCAGACAGGCAACAAACCAAATAACTATACCAATGATACAGTATGTGAGAAGGTGGGATGACGTTAAGTAGTAGGGGGAAAAATCAAGCAGGGCAAAGGGTTAGAGATTCTGAGAAGAGGACATGTTGCCCTTCTGAATTTCAAGCACCTAATCGCGCCAGACAAAACACATGCTCAGATTTTCAGATCCTGTGCTCACAGGCAACTTCCTGAGCACAATTTGAAAGCAAGTCTAAATTTTATTAATGTTAAGAAGAGAGGGAATGTACTCATTTTGTACTCATAACCAGTAAGGGAGCAGAATGGAGGGCTGTCACACACCCCCACTTCCTCATTCCTATTCTCTGCCCAACCCTAGAGGCTGACAAACCTCACTCATTCTGAAAAGCTCCCATTCCTTGAAGTAAGAACCAGTGAGTAAAAGCATCAGAGATACCTAACTGCTAAGGTTCCTTTCAGCCTCAAAATGGCATTAATGGATTATCAATATGAATACTGCTGATGACAAAGAAGAGGGATTGAGGAAAAGGAACAGGAAATTTTATTCTGGTAAATCTTTTTGTGGGCCTTAATAGATGTTACAAGGCTGTTTTCTCACTTTATTGCACTGCCCTAATATATACATCATTGTGAAAATTTTCCCTGTGATTCTTTTTGTTAGCATATTTCAATCTCCTCCAAAAATGTATTTCATCAGAAGTTCTTTTCACTTGATTAACTGTAGAGTCTACAAATAATGCCACTACAATGAACAAACACACACAGTCCTGGTGTGACATAATAGGAAGAAATATATATTTGGTCTCTGCCCCTAAAGCCCTTGGAATCATCAAAGTGATCAAAGTCTTTTTGTATTCTAATGAGATGACTGGTGGCTAGGGGTTATCTGGATAGCCTCAAGATGGGGGCTGGTTGCCATGGAAGCCAACCACATGATTAAAGGGCTGGAGATTGACTCAATCACTAGTGGCCAATGATCTAATTGCGCGTGCGTGGGTACTGAATGACGCCTCCATAAAAACCCAAAGGGGCAGGGTTCAGAGAGCTTCCAGGTCGGTGAACACACGGAGGTGCTGGCAGTGAGGCAAGCTTGGAGAGGGCATGGAAGCTCGCGCCCCTTCCCACTTACCTTGCCCTTTGCATCTCTCCCATCTGGTTGTTCCTGTGATGTAGCTTTTTATAATAAATCGGTAATCTAGTAGATAAACTGTTTCCCTGAGTTCTGTGAGCTGCTCTAGCAAATCATAGAACCCAAGGGCAGTGGGGGCAGTCTCATGGGACTGAGCGCTTAACCTGTGAGATCTGACACTAACTCCAGGTAAATAGTATCAGAATTGAATTGAATTGTAGGACACCCAGTTGGAGAATTGGAGAATTGCTTGGAGTGGGAAGTGGAGCTAGAAGTGTCACAAGCGCTGTGAGTAGCAGAGTAGAAACAGTGCAGCTTTTCCTTACACCTGGGAAATATGAAGATATAGGCAAAACAACTGAGCTTTTTGAGAGAGCTGGATTTTTACTACTCTGTAGGCAATGCCTTTATACTTTTAACACTACAGATACCATAATTTTCAATGGCCTTCATTTATTTAAGTTATAATAACATTTTGCTTTTATAATTGACTCCAGCTTTAAAAGCTATATAGGAAATACAAACATTGGCTTCTTATGGTTGTTATTTTTATTGTCTTTGTGGCCACCACCCCACTATTATTACTTTCTTCTAATTACTGCTTCTACTCAATAACATAATTATGGAATAATGTATAAGAGCAACGCCAAAAAGAAACCTTCCCACTTTAACTAGAGTCCTGGCTATAAGAAGCAGTTCTCTAGATGGAGAAATTTATTACAGCATAATGAAAATCCATAATGTGGGTCTTCCTAAGAAAAGAAGTCTTGAGAATGTGAGGTCAGTACGTGCTGGCTTCTCAAACCATTAAGTAATTTTCAAAATAAATTTAACATAAAAGATTTAAGTAAAATAATTACTCCTTTTTCATAAAATTAGGTGATGGGTGATAGGGTTATGGGTGTTCATAATTTTCTTTTTCTTTTTCTCTCTATCCCTCAAATTTTTAGATTTTTAGAATGCCTTATATCAGGGGAAAAACTAGAATATTACCCACCGAAGCCTCCAGATTCAGAAGTATGCACTCAACTGAATGCTTAAGGTTTGCAAATCTGAAAGTTCAGTTATTCATGAGAAGCACAAATTTCTAAGGCCATGTAATTTTTAACTCTGATGGCTGTTCTTTATTCATCATTAACTCTAAAGTAACTGTCACAAAGTGAAAGCTCTGTTTATTGCCTAGGTGGAGACCAAGGTGAGAAAAAAAGGAATCGGGTTTAAAAAGATGATGATTCTTAATGAGAATACAAATTCTGGATACATGAAAGAACAGACTATCATTCAATCAATTCACTGTATCACTTCTATCAGTCAGGACTGCAACTGGCTGCAACGGAGAGGACACCTGACAGCCATCACTTAACCAAAAAGGAACTGATTTTCCTAACATTACAACAAGTCCAGAAATAGACAGACTAGGGTCAGTACAATGACCCCAAAAGTTCCCAGCTTCTTCCTTCCACGACCAGACTCAACTCTGCCTTTACAAGTAGAAGACACTAAAGTCCAGGGAACGTGTGAATGTCCAAGGGAAGTCATTGAGAACTTCACTAGCAGAATAGGACAAAAGCTGATGGGCTGTTTAAGAAAAAGCATGCAACCTCATTTCGGAATTCAAAAGGGAGAAGGAAAGGAAGAAGAAGAGGGACAAAAAAGAAAAATCAGATAATGTTAACCTCAACAAAATAACCAAAATTTTCTGAGCTAAATATCACTAAATGTTATTTCAATATTATCCAATTGCTGCAAATGCCATTAGACAAACACAATCAATTTTCAATAAAGTGTAATTCTTAAGGGCAGAAACTGCAGTCAAGTCCCTTATGCTCAAATCTCAACTCCCACCACTTACTTAGTAACTGTGTGACCTTTGGAGAGCACTTAACTTCGCTAAGCCTCAGTGGCTCATGTACCCAGTGGGGATAACAACAGTCCTTACTTTGAAGGATTAGTTAGGACCAAGTGAGATATCACTTGTGAAAACAGCACAGTGCCTGCACACATTTGACGTGTGTAACCAATCAAGCTATTATCATCTTTTGATCATTATGGCCATCATTATCATCACCGTACCTCAGAATAGTTCAACAAACATCCAATTACCTGCCTGACCATAATAACTGAAGTCTCTCTGCTCTGTTTCTTTCAGCAAGTCACAGAAAGAAAAGCAATATAGAGAGTAAAATCCAGAAGCTCTCCAACAGTTTTCTCATCTACTGGACCCTTGGGCAATTTAAATATACATCCTTTTACTCTTTTCTTCCAAACGTTCCTCACAAATATTCAGCAAGAATCTGATAAGAACTGTCAATCCTCAGGCACATACATTTTCCATGGAATCGCAGAATGTTAACCAAACCTCTGAAGGCCACCTGAAGACACACCCTGACACAGAGGCAGGACGAGAGGACGCAACCCTGAGGTACACTAACATTTTAGGGAAGGGCCATTCCTCAAATTTACTTGACTAAACTTAAAGGGCTTATGAAAATTCAGTTGCTTAAAGATGATGTTGATACCTACAGCTCTGATAAATTAGGTCAGTACATTCTGCTTAAGAAGACAGAAAAGCACATAATAAACTTTAAAATCTGAAAAATAAGCTCTGGTTATCTGAAAAATCTCCTAACGTAACAAATTTCATTTCCCAGTTAGTTCAAATAAAGAATTACTAGAATACCAATAAATTCAGAGAAAAACTAATAGATAGGGTGGCAGCAAGAGTCTAATTGCCCAGACACCATAAGCTGTAACGTAACACGAGGAAAGGTGATAATTTCAAATATGCTAGAAAGTTGAATAGGGACAAGCACCTGTATAGGAATATGCAACCAACAGGAAACAAAACGAAACACATCACCACCCAAGTTCTCGGCAGCAGGAATCCCCTCCACGAATAATTTAATAATATAGTGACAAGAGAATTACAGTGCAAAGTGAGAAAATGATCCCCAAGTGATTGTTACCACCTATTTTGTCAAAATTCATTCTAATTTGTGATGAAACTGGGCAACCCGAAAGGTCAACAGAAAGTGTGTCTAATCTTATAAGGCTAAGAAGAAAAGGGAGTATTTCTGCTCTGAAGATAGTTGACGGACTTTCCCACTTGCTCTTCTGCACTTTAATTTCTCCCAGTCCATGGCCTATTGCCCAAGAAAATAGTCAACTCAAATGCAAACCAAATGACTAAATGATAGCTAACATTTACTGAGCACTTATTAAGTATTAATGACTGTTCTATGTAATTTGTAAGTATTATCTCATTTAATCCCCACAATAATGCCATTTACAAATCAGAAATCTAAAACAGAGGTTACAAAACTTGTCCAAGGACACAAAAATAATAAGTGATGGAGCTGGGACAAGAACCCAGGCATTCTGTACACAAAGCTCTGCACTCTTACATTACACTATCCTGCCTATATCTCAATGTAGGGGCATAATATAAGACACAAAGCACACAAATCGAATCCTCTTCACCTCAACTATAATATCTTAGCTGAACTTACTTTTTCCACCTGAGCTACTGAAATAACTTCATTAGCTACTTGAGGTATCTCCATCCTCCGCAGCATCCTCGGTATTGCCATGAGGTTATCTTTCTAGACCTGGATCTTGCCACATTCCTCCTCTACTTTAAACCATCCAATAATAAAGTCCTAACTTCTTTCAGGACCTTAATGTTCAATGTTTAGGCCCTCAGTGTTCACTTAATGTTTGAACAGCATGTATATGTCTTGCTTCCCAGCTAAACTGTAAACAACCTGAAGGAAGAAACCTTTATTAATCATTGTAGTGTTGGCTAACATGAATTACTGATTTAGCTGCACGCAAATCAAAAGCCTTAAATAGACTCCAAACTCATCCACCTTTGCTCCCCTCTTCACATCACAGGCCCTTCTTCTAAGCTCTGACCCTTAAATTTCTAATTGCTGCCTATACTTTTTGATAGTTATTGAATAAACACTACACTAACAGCACTTTGCATATACTATCTTATTAACCCCAACAACCTTATAAAATGGGCATTTTTATCTCTATTTCACAGATAAAAAATTAGAAGTTCAAAGAAATTACCTATCTTTGAGCAAGTTATAGAACTAAAGCTGGAACTGGGACTAGAGACCGTATCAGGCTGATTCCAAATCCTGCAATTAAGTAGCAATATGGGCTCTGTCTCCTAAAAGTCTTTCATCTACTGTTAGAGGCTGAGTTACTTTCAAATTTACTTAAATACCAGGTATTTTTCTACTCTCTGGGTCCTCAGACGGCACCTCAGTCGGGCGTCACAAGAAAACTGCTCTCCTAACAAGCTCTTGCTCTATTACTCCAGTGGGGGTCACCCTAGGCATCCTCTCTGTAGGGAGTTTCTCCTGTCACCAAAGTCTTGCTCATAAGCACTCCAATTCAGGTTCATAAGCAGTTCTCAGGAGGTGGTCCCCAAGACCTTTCCACAAGGTCCACAGGGTCAAAACTATTTTTATAATAATTGTCAGACCTGCAACAGAGGAGTTGCGACAGAGACCACATGGCCCACAAAACTGAAAACATTTGCTATCTGACCCCTCATGGAAAAATTTTGCCAATCCCTGCTTTAGAGCATGAATCTTTCAAAAAACGATGCTTATATTTCTTTTTAAATGAAACAGATGCTGCATTTTGCATCAAAATATACTTATTTAAAAAAAATAAAACAAAAACAAACAAAAATGAACTCGGTATCAAACATACTAAGAAGCCTTCAAAGCAAATCCTGAAAAAAACTGACTACAATCCTCCAGGAGGTTACGTACCAGCCCTTCTCTCTTATGATTTAAGATCTTATTATGAGTTTACCCAGGACTACCTACCAAAGCCGAATATCCAACACCATCAAAAAGAGACTACAAATCAGGCTGGACAGGGGTAAGACCCTTAGAGGCCACCCACTAAAGATGATGGGTGACTTCTGCTGCCAGCTGTGAATGAATATCTAGTATGGAACTGGCCTTTCTGCCATGAGTGACTATAAGGCTGGACAAAATACATGAAGCAACGGCTTTCAGGCAGTGGGACAATAGGCAGAGCAGAACTGGGATGCCTGCGAAAAGGAAAGCAAGTGAGGTAAGTCCTCCAATTGCCCTCTTGCTTGCAAAATGGAGGAGGAATCCAAGAGGAGCACAGCAGTCTTAAAGGACTGAGAAGAGAGAGACTGGAGTTCAGGGAGGATGAGTAGCAGGCGTTTTGCAAGACAGAAGGGGGCATGCAGGGAAAGCCCGTGAGGGACCTGCACAGAGATCCCCTTGAGTCTGATGCTGAATCCTAAGCTGCTGAGGAACAACTGCTGGGAGCTGTGAAGTGAACAATTCCCAGAATTTACGCAGGACTGGAAGGCATTCAGATTCCATCCAGCAGAGTAGAGCTTTTTCGTTGAACTCTCTGGGCAATCAACAGAGACTCCACAAAGAGCAAGCTTTGTAACAAGGCTAAAGTAGCCCTAAAGTAAAGCTACACTAGACCTGCCCTAAGGAAGTTTAACAACAAGCCTGGGATGGATCAGCCTAATCCACAAATTACTTAGCTGCCAACCAAAACAAAGGTCAATACTCTTTAAAAGAAGATGACAAAATCCCCAAACTCAACAGCATAATACACACAAGTGGCAACAGAGATGCCAGAATTAGCAGACAGGATATTAAAGTAGCTATTATAAATACGCTCCATGTGCTCAAGCATACAGAGGAAAACATGAGCATCATGAGGAGAGAAATAAGATTCCATTTAATTCTTTTTCATGTCTTCTAGAGCTGAAAAATACAGTCTCTGAAATTAAAAATTCCCTGGATAGATTTAGTCAATTAGACACTTGAGAAGACAGGACTAATGAACTTGAAGAGACAGCAAAAGAAACTATTCATACTAAAGTCAGAGAGAAAAAAAGACTTGAAAAAAATCACCAGAGCCTCAGTGACTTATGAGGCATTACCAAGCAGCCTAACATACATGTAATTGGAGCCCCAGAAGGAGAAGAGAGGGGAGAGAAATAGCAGCAGAATTTTTTTCCAAATTTGATCAAAACTGTAAGCCTACAAATCCATAAAGCTCGAAGAACACCAGGCAGAATAAACAAAGAAAATCACACCAAGGCACATCACCATCAAATTGCTGAAAAACAGTGATATTAAAAGGAAAACAAAACGGTTATGTTGCTCCCCTGCTTCCATATATAATATAAAATAAAAACAAATTTAACCCAAACAAAGCAAATAACATCTTTCTAGATCTTCTCATCAAAAAATTGTGGTCAAGTGCAGCAAGACTGAACTTTTCTCATCTTTTGTAGAGGCCTTCTTTTACCAGTACCCCTAGCATCGGCTTGGTCTGTCTACTGAGTAATTAAGCATGAACAAAATATAGTTCAATTACTGGAAAATAACTATCATAATGCTGTATACTGTACAGTTCACAAATGTCACATACTTTTTTTTTTTTTGGCTGTGTTGGGTCTTTGTTGCTAGACGCAGGCTTTCTCTAGTTGCGGCGAGCAGGGGCTACTCTTCGTTGCCGTGCGCAGGCTTCTCATTGCGGTGGCTTCTCTTGTTGTGGAGCATGCGCTCTAGGCACTCAGGCTTCAGCAGTTGCGGTGTGTGGGCTCAGTAGTTGTGGCTCACAGGCTCTAGAGTGCAGGCTTAGTAGTTGTGAAGCACAGGCTTAGTTGCTCAGCAGCATGTGGAATCTTCCTGGACCAGGGATCGAACCCATGTCTCCCACATTGGCAGGCAGATTCTTAACCACTGCGCCACCAGGGAAGTCCCACAAATGTCACATACTTTTGATTGTATGTTCCTTGAGGTCAGATACCTTCATGTTTCAGCCCATAAATTTCTAGTGCAGTCTCTAGTGGCTCATGGGGGTCTGAACACATATGAATGAGTCAATCTCATCTTATCCGCAGTACATCACTATGTGGTATGTAAAAGAAGATGAGAAAACAGATGCCCAGAGGGATTAAATGATTGTCCCAAGGTTACCCAAAAGGTGAGCGGTATCTTGCATCCCTAGAGCAATGCCACCACTCAGGGTTACATCAAAATAGACACAAAAGAAATAAATTTTAATTATTACTTACTCTGAGTTTCCACAAGACCCAAAGCAACACTATAAGCTGTGTCCATTCCAGAGCTGATGCAGGACTGGAAGTTTTTCAAGGAGGAGAGTGCAGATTCTACACCACTGAAGGATATAAAACCAGTTGAACCTGAACTTGAAGTGGAACGCCCTGGCATCTTGAAATTATTACCTAAGTTTTCAAACACAATGAAACAAAATTTATGAATAAGAATAATAACTGCATAGGAAAACAGAACCACTATAAACATCCATATGAATGTATCCAATATCCCACAAGTGCTACACAATTATCTACATTCTATATCACTTGAAAGGATATCAAAGCATTGTCCCATCATCTGGGCCACCAAACACAATAGATGAATTTCAATAAATAAAGAAAATGTACTTCAGTATATAAAGGAGGGAGAACACCCTCTTCCAAAAGATTCCCTGATTCTCTGAAGAATTCAACAACGGCACAGTTCCTAAAAACCTAAAACATAAGTGTGTCAGAAAAAGTACATTGCTCATATAAAGCATTCTTCCAAAAAAATGAAAATAGTAGCAATAAAATAGTTTAATAAGGGAGAATTTTGAAAACCTGTAATTTTTAACTTATCTGACACATATACATATTGAATTCTGAAAACTATAAGAAAACTTTTATTTCTGACAGTTCCTCTGGGTTCTAAGATTTATAGACTTGGTGAGATCCCAGATTCTGTTTAAGAAAAAAATAGAATTTTTCTGTAAATTCTTATCTTCTGGTAGCTCACCCACTGTAATAGTTTCAATTATTATCTTCATATTAAAACACTCCCTAATCTGTATCTTCAATCAACAACTCTTTAAGCTTTGGACTACTTATGTAAAGCTCCCTACAAAAAGACATCTTTGCTTAATTCACAAACCACCTGAAATTCAGTCCACTGAAACCATCCAGAAAAGTGGAGAGAATTTACACAGGCTTAGAGGAAAGGCTGTATAGTAGCAAAAAAGGTATTTTCTCATAACCATACTGATACAGCATGAATTCAGGTTCTGCCACTGTACTGCTGAGTGACCATGGACAGATTGCTTGACTGTCTCTGAGCTGCCTAGTATCTGTGGCCCTTCCAATCCTCTCCACTGCCACCATGTTTACCTCACAACTGGATTACTACAGGAGTTTCTCAATTATTGGTCCCTTTTCATTAAATTCACCCATTCATTCAACAAGTAGGCCTGTCAATCATTAGATTCATTAAAAATGACACAGGGTATAAAAAGGGAAGGTCACAGAGAAGATGTTTAAGATGTTAATTTCTATTTTTGAGGTGTTCGTCTACTACAAACATCCACAATACAACTCGTCATCAATTCAAATCATTCAATTAACAAATATTCAGCAAGTATTTTTTGGAACATAGCATAGAGGGTCTTAATGAAGGATAAAGGTCCAGGTAGACCTTATAGGTCCAGGGACTTTAACTTTATCTGTTTTTTTTCTTTAAATGATCTTAAAAATCAAGACCTGAAGCAAATATGGCAAAATGTTACAGATGTTAAAACCCAGATGATGGAACAAGGGTTCTCATTATGTTATCTTCTGGGAGTTTCTGTGGTGTTAAAATTTCACACTGAGAGAAGACATGACCATGTATATGAATGAAAAACCAATAATGACAAGGGGAGAAGCAGTGGGGGGGTGGGTGGGATGAACTGGGAGACTGGGGTTGACATATACACACTAATATGTATAAAGTAGATAACTAAATGAGAGAAGACATGACCATGTATATGAATGAAAAACCAATAATGACAAGGGGAGAAGCAGTGGGGGGGTGGGTGGGATGAACTGGGAGACTGGGGTTGACATATACACACTAATATGTATAAAGTAGATAACTAATGAGAACCTGCTGTATAGCACAGGGAACTCTACTTCACTGTACAGTAGAAACTATCATGACATTGTAAAACAACTATACCTCAATAAAAAAAAATTTTAAAAAAACAACAATAATGGTGTTTTGAATATGTGTGTTTTGGTGAAAGACAGTATTTATTTACAATCTCACTTTATTACACCAAACAAGTTGGGATGGTTAACACAATATAAACACAAACATATGCAATAAGATGGAAAATATGTAAATTCATAAAAATCAGGACCAAAAAACAGATTAAAGGGAAAACCAAGTACATGAGAAAATTTAGAATGTAATCATATAAGCTTTAGGATTCTTTATGATTCTACACAGCACTATATTTGTAAATACAAATTTGGCTATGAGATTTCCTGACAAGCAAAACAAAAAGTGAAAACTACAGAATTCTCTTTCTCCATAAAGTACGCCAAGAACTCAAGAAAAATAAGGCTTTCCATGGCAATCAAGGCAGCACGGATCATCACGTATGAGATAATAAGAATCATACTGAAAAATGTCCTTAATAATATTCTTACGATACAGTAATAGTAAGCTTCTGAGGACTGTTTCTTAGATTATGTCTCAAGGTAAGCTAAGGACAGGACACGTGTGGCAGATTCCAGCTCAGTGCCCACCAAACCCATTTCCTCTTCAACCTGCTCGTACAGCTAGACCACAGTTTGCAGCCTTCCTTGCAGTTAGGTGTGGCAGTATGATTGAATTCAAGGCAGTGAAACAGAAGCCATTTCCAGCCCCATCCATGAAAATGGCACTCTATCTCCACACTCTTTCCCATTTGTCAGGTTGAAACAGGCAAGCAATGACCTTAGAAGCCACATACTGAAGATAGAGAACCACCAAATGGAAGGAGCCTAGGTTCCTACTTCACTGCTTGGAGGAAAACTGCCCACCAATCAGGCTCCATGCATGAAAGAAATAAAAAACTTCAATTGTGCAAAGCCATTTAGATTTGGGGGTATACCTATTGTAACACCAACTGTTACTCAAAAAACACAATCCTGCAAAGATCAAATGATATGGTTCAAGAATTCAGTTTTCTAGTCAATCTTGATTCTAGTGTAAGTCTAAATTGTCTAGAGCAGCACTGTCTAATAGAACTTTCTGCCATGACAAAAATGTTCTATAATCTGCACTGTCCAATACAGAAGCTATTAGGCACGTGTGACTATTGATTAGCAGTGGTTACTGAGAGTCATAATAGCATGACTATTGATGTGATTAGCGTGACTGAGTTTTAAATTTTATTTAATTTTAATCGATTTAAATTTAAATAGCCATATTGGAAGTCAACTACACTTTTAAAAACTAATAGTAACATATATCTACATGCATTAAAACAGATTTAGAAATCTTTTTATATTGATTACCAAAACTTTAAAAAAAAAGAAACTGTTATTCTTGGTACATATTTACATTCATTAATCAGTTTATTAGCCATCTCTGTCTTTAATACTATGACACTAGTATTTTTCTGAAGATATATTATCTCAATGTGGTCTTATTATTTTAATTTTTCATAGAATTTCCCGTGATTCTCTTCAAAACTGCATGTCATGATATGAATGTGAAACTGTTGACACCTTCATATGACTCTTCTCTGAAGACCATGATTTTTTTAAATTGTGAAACACTACAGGTGCCAGGGAACCTGGTAATCTCAAGAAGTAATGCTTCTAGATGGAGAATATTTTCTATTCTAATTTTTGAAATAGATATATGTAAATATTTCATCACTAATATTTTTACATACTGTCTTTTTGCCTCTTTTCAAGCAACTCTGTTCAACAAATATTTTTATAAAACCAAATTTATCAAATAAGTTGCCTATTTATTATTCTTGTCAATGCTTTGCTATATTAAAATAATGCAAAATCAAAAAAAAATTTAAATAGCCACATGTACCTAATGGCTACTGCATTGGATAGCACTGTTCTGGAAACACAATTATCAAAGTGTATACACACACACACACACACACACACACACACACACACACCAGGGGGTAAGCCAGATGGAGTAAAGCCACAGTATGAACATGATATATCTTCCTGGAATATTAATTTTACTTAAAGACAACATGAAACACGTTTATATTAAAAATAAACATTAGTTACATTATAGAGTAGAATATGGAGGTGATACCAGTAGGGGTTAATGACTAAAAACTCTAGTAGGGGTTAAACACTGTAGCCTCTGGAGCCAGACTACATGCGCTCGAAGCCTGATTTTGCCAATTAAGTAGCTGAATAACTTTAGGCAAGTTATTTAACCTCTCAATGCTTCACTTTTCCTTTCTGCAACATGGGCATGATCCAGTGTCAACTTCAAGGATTACTGGGAGGACTGAATGAGTTCATACGTATAACAAAACACTCAGAATAATGTCTGGCATATAATCTTTTACAATGAGAGCAAATATTACCATCAAGTTAATCATACAATACTGTGAGCAGCAATATAGAATAGCGCATAAGTGAGCTGACCTTGGACACAAATGCCTGGAAATTCCACCTTGTCCACCCCACTTAAAACTGCATCACTCTGGTTGAGTTGCTTAACTTCTCTATCTTCAGTTAGCTCCCGTGTAAAAAGGAGATAATCACATCTATCTCACAGCATTATTATAAGAATAAATTAAATTTTTTAAAATAAATTTATTTATTATTTATTTATTTTTGGCTGCGTTGGGTCTTCGTCGTTGTGCGTGGGCTTTCTCTAGTTGCGGTGAATGGGGGCTACTATTCGTTGTGGTGCCCGGGCTTCTCATTACGGTGGCTTCTCTTGCTGTGGAGCGCGGGCTCTAGAGCACAGGCTCAGTAGTTGTGGCACACGGGCTCAGTAGTTGTGGAGCGGGGGCTTAGTTGCCCCGTGGCATGTGGGATCTTCCTGGACCAGGGCTCGAACCCGCGTCCCTTGCATTGGCAGGCTGATTCTCAATCACTACGCCACCAGGGAAGTCCCCTAAATTAAATTTTGTAGTTTTCTCAAACTTGTCTGATCTTAAGAATCAGTTGAAATACTTACTAAAAATACAGTTATTAATGGATACTATCTCAGACCTATTGAATCAATCTCTAGTGGACACTGAGGAAACTGTATTTTTATGAAGCACCCCAAATAATTCAAGTATGGAGAACACTGAGGTAACTTTGTCCCCCCCAAATTTATGTTTACCCTAACTCCCAATGTGATGACATATAGAGATGGAGCCTTTGGGAGTTGATTAAGTTTAAATGAGGGGGGAGCCCTCATGATGGGATTAGTGTCATTAGAAGAGGAAGAGACACCAGGGTTTGCTCTATCTGTCCACCATGAAAAGATACAGTAAGGTGGCTGTCTACGAACCAGGAAGAGAGCCCTCACCAGTATCCAACCATACCAGCACCATGGTCCCCAACTTCCAGTCTCCAAATCTGTGAGAAATAAATTTCTGTTGTTTAAGCCACCAGTCTATGGTATTCTTTTAATAGCAGCCTGAGCTGACTACAACACAGTGTATATAAGGATTAATGTAATCCAGGATAAATGTAAAGTGTCTGCTACATGGTAGCCATCCTTATATGAATGCAAAATTCACATTACTCCAGTGAAACTTTACACTTGCAGAGAGGTGGGGAAAACATTCGTCTGTTAATTCTGCACTATCAAGAGGAACGACTCAGATCGAAGAGCAAAGAGAATGGCTGGAGGTGAAAGATGGACTAAACGCACTTTTCCCTATTTCTCCCACTAAGTACAGCTAAGTACATAATTCACAGGATAGCCCCGCACAGCAAAGAATTATTTGGCACCAAATGTCAACAGTGCAGTGGTTGAGAAACCCTGGTTTAAACTAACCCCCTTTGGAGCCTTCCCCAGGGAACTGTGACTGTTTTGTTCTCTGTACCTATGGTCTCAAAGAAAGTTTAAAACAAGGTTATGCACTTCCTGAGCTTTTCCCTAGCATGTTATGTTGCCTTCCCTAACAGGCCTTGTCTTTGTCTGTTGGTGCCGCTGTAACAAAATACCAGACACAGTAACGTATAAACGACAAAAACATTTCTCACAGTTCTGGAGGTTGGGAAGTCCAAAGGTCAAGGCACCAGCATAGTCGCATTCTGGTGAAGACCCTCTTCTGGTGATTCATGGCCAGGGCCTTCTAGCTCTGTGTCTTCACATGGTAGAAGGGGCAAGGGAGCTCTCTGGAGCCTCTTTTATAAAGGTATTAAGCCTATTAGCAGGGCTCCATCCTCGTGACCTAAGCTCTTCCCAAAGGCTCTACCTCTTAATACCATCACACTGGCTTTAGGAATTGGGGGGTGGGGGTAGGAGGAGGACACAAACATTCAGATCAGAGCAGGTTTATAAGATTCTCTGTAGGTGAGGCCAATTATTAGCTAATATAAAAATAAAAATACTCCTCTCATCTTTCTGTACAAGTGGTATGCACAGAGCAAATAATTTAGATACTGTGCTGACCTCCTTTAAATCCACAGGGCCCTATACAAGTTCAGCCATAACTGTATCTTCTTTTCCAATATGCAAGGTTACATCTTTATGAAGCCCTCTCAGTTGCTTGTTCTCTCCTTCATGCTACCACTATCCCTCTCTCTCTCTCTCTCTCTCCCCCTCCCCCCCCCCCCGTTCTATTTTAAAAACCATCATAACTACTTGCTCCCATATCTGCCACTCTTTCACCCTGGGAGCAACTTAAACTAGAATTCTGACAGATTCCACATAACATAGAACAGCTCTTCACACAAAATAGGTGACCAATAAAGATTTGGCAGAGCTACATCAATAACGGAAACCACCATTTCTAGGTTCCCTATGGCAAGCCATAAACTGGTGCCCCTACAATTCGTTCTCATTATGGTTAATCCTCACAACCATTTATAGGAGAGAAAAGGAAACTGACGCCCAGAGAGTTTATTTAAACGATCTGCCCAAGGCCCTGCTTTGAAAGCCGGCTCGAACCAGATTTATTTAGATCAAGAATTCGTGATCTCACACTACGATATATAAAATAGGCAAAACAAGGTCCTACTGTATAGCACGGGAAACTATATTCAATATCTTAATAACCTATAAAGGAAAAGAATCTGAAAAAGAATATATATATACACATTTACCTGAATCACTCTCTCTCTATATATATAAGTATACATATATATTTACCTGAATCACTTTGCTGTACACCTGAAATTAACACATTGTAAATCAACTATATTTCAATAAAAAATAAAAAAAGAATTCGTGATCTTTGCCCCACACACATAGAGCCCAAGGATGGAGAGATGGCGTCTTGGAGAGGGAGGTAAACCGCCCCAGCCTCATTGCTGTGGCGTGAAAAGAACCAGGACCATAACACAGGTCCACAGACCGTAGCTCGCGGCACCGGCGAAGAGCCCGAGAGGGAGGCAACACCTCCCATCACCCTCCCCATCGCCATGCTCCGCTCTTGCCTTACCTGGCTGCCCGATGTAGCTCCGTCTGGCTGCGCCCAGACTCCCCACACCAGGACCCCCAACTACTTCCTTAACTCCCTTCCCCTGTCGCTGAAACGGCGAGCGCGGGCTCAGGCGTCATCAGTCGTCGCCGGCGAGTGGTCACATGACGCCCCGCCCCGCTCTCCGCCCTTTTGTCATGTGACGGCTGAGGGAGCCCCGGGCGGAAGCCGGGGTCTGGCCGGCTGTGGATAAGGGCTGGGGGTAGAAGGGAACCCCTGCGGAGACGGAGGGGTGGTGGCCGGGGCGCTGACTCCGCGTGCGACCGCCGGCCCTGCGCGTGCGCCCTGGCGCGGCCCGCGTGACAGGTGAGTAGGGGCGGTGTGCGCGCGCCCACTCCTTCACGTCCTCCGTCCCCTCCCCCGCCCCAGGGCTGGGCCGCGCTGGCCTTGGTGGGGGCTTCTGCGGCATGGGGTGGGGTCTGGATGGGGGAGCCTGGCGTGGAGGACTGAGGGTTTTCCTGGAGCTGCTGCTGCAGTCCAGGCTCTGCATCTCCTCCACTCAGGTGGAAACAATTTTCCACACCTCTTTGGCGCTTTAGGAAGTGATGTTCAGCTGCTTAGTCTGCATCTGAGCCTTCCAAGTTTCCGGGAGCAGTGTTCTGTGGGCGTCGTCATTTCTCCATTTACTCTCCAGAAACCTGAGTGGTTGGTGGAAACTTCTACGGTCTGACGGACCCGGGTTTGAATTCCAGTTCTACCACGGGCTGTGAGTTTGGGCAAATCATTGCTCCTCTCTGCACCTTAATTCCCCCACTTATGTACGACATGCCAAAGTCCTTTGAATTTCAAAAAATGGTTTCGAGGGTCCTAATTTGTCTGTGGTCGTACAGTTAAAAAAACTAAAAAACACAGAGCCGGTAATGGAACTGGGTCTCCTGACTGACTGATTCCAAGTGCGTGGAGCTTCCTCCAGCCTAGGAGTTGCTGGGAGAAGGGGGAGAGAGAGGCTTTACTGCCTTTGCCCACAACAGGGAACACCTTCCGGTTTTTCTTCTTTCTTTTTCAGGATTCTCAGACTAGAGTGATTAGGCTTATTTTAGAACTTTTCTGGAAGAGATATGCCGGTCCCTTTTGATCAACAGCCGCTATAGTTTGTTCCTGATAACGGATTGGTGGAGACCAGTGCTTCTTTCTTTATGGAGCTGAGGTTTTATAAAAGGATTAAAATAGATCAGTCTTCTTTTGTCCTCTGAGTAGGATAAAGATTGGTTCTTCCCAGGGCAATTTAATTTTCAGAATTCAGTTCTGTACTCATTGGGTAATTGGTATGATGTTGCCATGCTTTATTCTTGAAAGCATGTTGTCTTTTGTCTAGGATTACTTTCCAAACTAAAAATCATAATTCCGTACCAAATTCTTGAAAATGAAGTTACAACCACTTTTCTGGGTGCCTTGTAAAAACAAAATTAGGAAATTGAGTGGGATCTCTGGTTTCATTGCATGTCAAATAGTAAGAGAGCCTCTACTGAGAAAGCTGGTCTTTATGAGTTGTCTTCATCCCTAGCACCAGCAGAACCTCTAAAAGGAAGATTTGTTGGGGGCGGGGGAGAGATGAACTGGGAGATTAGGATTGACATATATACAATAATATGTATAAAATAGATAACTAATGAGAACCTGCTATATAGTACAGGGAACTCTACTCAGTGCTCTGTGGTGACCTAAATGGGAAGGAAATCCAAAAAAGAGGGAATTAGGGGATATATGTATACATATAGCTGAGTCACTTCTCTGAACAGCATAAACTAACACAACATTGTAAAGCAACTATACCCCAATTTAAAAAAAAAGGAAGATTTAATATAGCTTCGTCTACCATGTTTATTTGCATCTCATTCTAGAGTGAATTTTTTTTTTAATCTCAACTAAGTCTTAACATCTTCTATAAAGCCACCTACCTCTGAGTTCACTGCAACATGATTAGGCATCTTTAATTATGCTTCTTAGATTCTGTTCTTTAGGACCAGTTTTTCAGCCAACAGTGAGGCTATTTACCAAAGACTTTAGCCAAATAATATTTTGAAAGTTGCCTGCAGTGTAACTCTTAGGTAAAAAGGATTAAAATAAGACTTGGACACACAAGAATTTTGACTTAAGTCATTATCCCAGGCCTAAGCCTCCCTGACCACGTGCGTGCAGGCGCCGAGTATATCTGTCTGTCTGTTCGTTGGGAAAGAAGGCAGGTCATGTTGACTTGCTTTAAGCTGTTTTCTCTTTGGCCACGTTGTCTGTCCTATCTTGATACCCAAATGGTAGCAGTTAGACCTGTTCATCATAGCCTTACCTCCTCTGAATTGAGTCTAAAGTTTCATCCTCCTGAGACCTGGGTTAGTTTAGTGGTCTTCAGAGGACTTCAGGTGACTTTTGTTCTCATTTTCCTTTATTTTCTCACTTGTCTTATTTTCCAAGGCAGTCCGTTTCAGTGGGAAAAATGGAATGAAATTATCTGAAATTCAGCCTATTAGAGATCAACGTGTCTTAACAAGCAAGCATCACAGAGAAAACTGAACACAGTTGTTACTAATTTATGCCTTAATGTGTATTATACACAACCCTCATGAGAGAGAGCTGTGGACAACTGTAGTGGCTTCTCAGTAATCTCTGCTATGGGACCCAACTCCACCTCCCCTATCTCTGCTTCTGTCCTGTAGTACTTACTTGTAACCCCTTCCTGGAATGCCCTTCTCTTAGATCACTATCAGTAAACTAACAAATTACCCTCAAACCTAGTGGCTATAAAACAATAAGCATTTATTGTCTTATTAACATTTGTGGTCAGGAATCAGCTATGTGGCTTAGCTGGGTGCCTTTGGCTCAGGGGCTCTTGGGAGGTTGCTGTGCTGTGAACACAAACTGGGGTTGGGGGGATCTATTTTCCAGCTCACTCAAGTGGTGGTTGGCAGCCTTCTCCATCGTCCCAAGGGCTCCTCCACAGGGCTGTCTCACAACCTAACAACTTGCTTCTCCCAAGACACACACGCTGGAAAGGGCTCCCAAGCCAGAGGTCACAGTCGTTTTTGCAATCTCATTTCAGAAATGGCATCTTTCACATCTGCCCTATTCCCTTCCTTAGATGGGAGACAGTAAGTCACACTCAGGGAATGAATAGGAAGGTGGAGGTCATTGGGGACCATCTTAGGGGCTATAGATACCCTTACTGCTTGATCCCTCACTTGCTCTGGCCTCTGCTCAAATATCATCTTACCAGAGAGGCTTTTACACTCTCCTGTATGTAAAATAACACACGCTCCATCCCTTTGTCATGCTTTTCTTTACAGCGTTATCAAAGCCTGATATGTAATATGTTTATTTGTTTATCTCTTTCCCACTCCCAATAGTATGTAGGCTTCATGAAAGCAGGAAGTTAGTTGTGGTCACTACGGTAGCCTCAGGTCCTAAAACAGTGCTTGGCACATAGTAGGCACTGGGTAGATATTTGTTGAGTAAGTGAATCTGTATCATTGGAAATGCTTTCACCTGCATATAATCCAGAACCCAATTAACATTAGGTAAACCATAAAAGCAGTCCATTTAACAAGGATTACAGAGGTAGGTAGTGCCACAGTTGAATCAAGGAATCAGTAACATCAATAAGAATTTAGATTCTTTCCTTCCGCACCACAGTCTGCAGGTTCTTGGCGTTTTTTCTCTTAGGCCTGTTACCTCATGGTCTCAAGGTGGCTACTGCAGCTTCAGGCATCAAATATTCATTGGACCACACTCAAAGGCAAGAAGAAGGGGGATAGCCGGAGCAACAAGAGAAATTTCTCTTGACATGCCTCTCTCCTTGTAGCTGGAGAAAAAAAAACATTTCCTAAAAGTTCTGCCATAGACTTCTTCTATCTCATCGGTCACAAGTGAGTCGCATGTCTAACCTGGCTTCAAGGGAGGGAAAGTGAGGATCTGAATGTTTTGTCCTCTAGAATAAGAAAGGAGTAGGTGAGTGGGAAGTACTGTTGAGGAGCCAGCAGTTGTTGCCACAGCATCCCAGTAAATGAAGACATTTCCAAATTGTGAGTCAATGATAGAAACTTCCAAAAGGAAAAAAGAAAACCCTGAAGGGTTATACAGAGCTTCCAGGTAATAGATACCTACAGTAGGTAGCTCATCACGTGGGTGAACTTTAAAAATGTGTGACAGGCATTGAGGAATGTTTTGCTGTGGCTACAGAGGAACTCAAAAGTGGCATTGATGTAAACATCTTAATAAACTGACCACTTGTAACATTAGTCCTCATTCAGCTATCCTTGTCCAAAGCTATCTATTTGGTCATTAAATTCTTACTTTTCTTTTTGGTCAGTCTTTTTTTTTTTTTTTTTTGGCCAGGCCATGCAGCATGTGGGGATCTTAGTTCCCGAAGCAGGGATCGAACCTGTGTCCCCTGCACTGGGAGCACAGAGTCTTAACCACGGGACTACAAGGGAAGTCTCTTGGTCAGTTTTCTTAATTGTTGACATCATGTTGATAGAGCAGGATCCCAATGCCAAGTGAAAGTGCAAATGTTGGGAAGTCACAGGCCTTTATGAAGTTGAAAAATAATTTAGGCTTCCATGAAGTTCACAAATGATGACCTAGCTAAATTAACAATTAGAGGAGAGAAATGCAACAAAGATGATGACACAATTAACACTTCAAAAGATAATGAGGTGAAAAAGAATTGGGAGGCCCTCTGGAAAAATGCATGATGCCTTGGAAATTTTTTTGCAAAAATTACCCATTTAAAGCTCATACTATGAAAGACAACTGTGGAGTACAAAACACTGTATTATCGAAATCACGATTTGATTAAGCCAGCTTTTGACTTGTTCTTGGTTTGTCCATTGAGTACAGAGTTTCTGCAACTTTACTCTCAATTTTGTTAAGCATAAAACTTATTGTCAGAAGTTTTGATGATATCATTTGAAGATACATTCCTAATCAGAACTTCTCCACTGCTTAGTATGAAATAGTTGTCCTTACTTTTAGAGTCACCCTGTCACATTTCTCAGGCATATATTAGTCTCAATAACAGGACCTCCCATACTTGACATATGAAAAAAACTTTTTTTTTCTTTTGGCTGTGCCGCGCAGCTTGTGGGATCTTAGTTTCCCAACCAGGGATTGAACCCAGGCCCTCAGCAGTAAAAGCACAGAGTCCTAACCACTGGACTGCCAGGGAATCCCCTGAAAAAAACATTTTTAAAGGTTGTTCCCTCATCTAATTCTAGTAGATTTTAGGACATAGTTATCTTTTCCCAAAGGTAAAAGAAGTGGTACAATTCCTGTAAGGAAAATTTAATAATCTGTTCCCAATGTAGGGCACCTTGGAACCTTCTCACAAGCTCAGGGATCAGCTACATCAAGTCTTTTCTCATGGAGAGAAGTGAATAAAGTGTTGAGAAAGAGGCCAAGAGTAGCAATTTAGCAAAGTTCCTCTACAAGGAAAACATGAAGAGTGGAAATTAAATGCCCTCCCTCCATATCAGAACTCATTATGTGTTACAAATTTTTTTCAGTGAGTTTGGAAGAAAAATATTGTGTGTGTGTTTCACGTGGTTCCTTAAAAAAATGGAGATTTTCATACTTTTTTTTGGGGGGGGATACAGGTCCTTTAATGGAGCGGCCAGTATATCTGCAGACCTGGTTTCATCTGATGATTTACAGACCCCAGCTCTGAAGCCAGTTACACATTTTCCTGTGGCCGGGCACAGAGTAGTTGATTATCCTCACGATGTTGGACTTTTTGGCTGAGAATAACCTCTGTGGCCAAGCAATCCTAAGAATTGTTTCCTGTGGCAATGCCATCATTGCTGAACTTCTGAGGCTCTCTGAGTTTATTCCTGCTGTATTCAGGTTAAAAGACCGAGCTGATCAACAGAAATACGGAGATATCATATTTGATTTCAGCTATTTTAAGGTAATCTTCCTCAACAGCTTTTCTTACCAGTCTTTTCTACAAAAGCATGCTTTCCTTGGAAACCAGGAGACTCTGAGAGGTTAAGTAATTATGGAGAAGGAGTTAAAAAGAAAAGCTTTTCAACCAAATTTAGTATCAACTAACTTTAAAATAATATACTGTGTGGAAGCCCTAACACAATATAATCAAATCTTAAAAAGATAACTTTGGTATAATGTGTTTCACATTGAAGTACCCCACACTTAAAAGCATGTCAATTGTTGCAATTCAAGTCCATTTCTTTCAAAGGGATTTTATATCTGTGCTTCTGAGATCTTCATTACTTTCTGTTCCTCTGCTTTCAATTTTTGATATCCCTTTTGAGGCATAAGAACAAATTTTTAAAAGACTGTTTTGAAATTGTTACCAATAATTCTATTGGTTTGTGACTCTTTTCTTGATGTTTCACATAAATGTGTTTTTCTTCTTAGGGTCCAGAATTATGGGAAAGCAAACTGGAAGCTAAGCCAGAGCTACAGGATTTAGATGAAGAGTTTCGGGAAAACAACACAGAAATTGTGACCAGATTTTATTTAGCATTTCAAAGTGTGCATAAATATATTGTAGACTTAAACAGGTATTGACTAATTTAGTCATAGCTTATTTTGATAGTAAATAGTGGAGAGGGAGAAGGGATGGACTAGAACGTGTATATCTTTCTGAGTTACTAAGAAATTTACTAGCTCATACCATGGATAATTATCTTTTCCTTCCTGTGGCACTAGTCATCTTAAGTATTTTAGAGTTTTAATATTATTTCCTGCTCTTGTTAAGGATTATAATCATCTTGCTTTGTACCAAGTCAGTTGGCTTTCAATCTTGATCCTAATTTAGTTTATTATATATGAGAAGTGGAGAAAAAAAGGAACTTACTTTTGTAGCGTTGGTAACCATAGCCTTCCTTCTTATCCCTGACCAGACAATATTGTCTTCCTTCTAGCCCATAAGAATTCATTATTCATTAGCTTTTAAACTAGTCCATGTTTTTATGCCATTATTCCCAAGATATCTGTAATTCGTAAATCAGGACTATGGAATATTCCTTTTACTTGGAGTGGCCATAAATAATCTGTGGCCCTGATCACTATGAGTTCCTGCTCACCAATCTATTCCTAAGAGCATGAATGGCCACAAACTATTTGAAGGCCAGAATGCCTGGTATCTTGCCTAATCTTTTAAAAATCTTTACTGTCCTTCTTCAGAGATATTAACATTTTTATTATCAATGAATAACTTGCTCTGGGGTTTCATTTCTAGATATCTAGATGATCTCAATGAAGGTGTTTATATTCAGCAAACCTTAGAAACGGTGCTTCTCAATGAAGATGGAAAACAACTTCTAGTAAGTAGTAGTGACCACTTAAAATTTAAAAATCAAGAATGTCAAACTTAGCGTTACTTTTTTTTCCTGTAAGTCACAAATACATACAGTGTATCCTTCTTTAAGGAGAAGCAAAATAAACTGATAATTATCTTCTAACTGGCAGGTCTTTGTCTGAATTTAGAACATAGTAGACTTTGAGCAGAGCTACAAGTGAATAAAGATTATGTGCAGGTTATGAGCTTCCTCAGTGTAACAATCCTATCTTCTTTATCTTTTGCATCCCAGACATCTAGCCTGGTACCTAGTACATCATGATCACTTAAGAAATGTTTGTTAAATAAGTGAATGACTTATTATGTATTCATAATGTTGGGATTCCATTTTGGTATCCCAAGCAAAATATGAAAAATAGACCAACTGAAAGATAGTCATTGTAAATTAAACTTTATTTTGCATAAACTTTTCGAAGCTCATTCTGTACAGAAGGTGAGAACCCTTTGGGGGGAACCTGCATTCTCCTTGTAATGTAAAGTTTTTAGGAGGAACCAGAGCAGAGTGATCCTTTTACACATTATCAGCTTCACTCCATAAGCATGTGTACTCCTGTGAACTTGGCTGTTGTCTTTTTCTCGTCATAGTGTGAAGCACTGTACTTATATGGAGTTATGCTCCTGGTCATCGACCAAAAGATTGAAGGAGAAATCAGAGAGAGAATGCTCGTTTCTTACTATCGATACAGGTATCCCTGGGCTAAGACTACACCCTCCAAAAGCACTGCTATTGGTAAAGTACAGTGTAGGTTTCCATCCTCCTTTTATTGTGAACAGCAGCAATATGATCTAGAATGCAAAAGTGTAAGATTCTTATCACTTCTAAGTATAATACATAATGTAGAAATATAACAATCTGTGTTTCATATCATCATCATTATAATAGATTATATGTCATATAATCTAGTATATATAGAGTAATTTATTATAGATTATTAGCGATATATAGCTTATCATGTCCATCATGATACCTCAGTTTTTTTTTAAAAGGAATGTGAATTTTCCTTACCTGAAAGATTAATTTGGGAATTTTGGCAGTCTAATGAATTTTTTTTTTAAGTTTTCAAATACTACTCCTTGGCAGATGTAAGGAAATGAATGAGTTTTCTGTTATCATTTTCAGGTTGATACATTTTGAAAAGTTATCATTCAGGGCCAGGTTGAAAGTGAATTCTTACCCATGTATATGTAGAACCAAAAACAGAACAAACAGTAACGCACATCCCAACCATGTGTTACATGTGTCTTTACAGAGCTATGACTTCAAGAAGCAGGGTCTTAAAAACAGGACCCACCTTAACCAGCTGTGATTTCAGTCCCTAATGTACAGTTTTCAATTTGTTAAATAAATGAGTCAGAATCTGGATACAGGGTCAATGTCAGAAATAATCAAGATTCGGGGAAGAAACAGTCAATAAGCAGGAGTCAGGAACTTGGGCTAAAGATGTGCAGGCTAGAATTAACATTTTCAGACTTACAAATTAGGACAAAATAAATAGGGCAAAAAGGCAGATCCTCAACAGAGAGGGATTGTTTGGGGATGTTGTATTTTCAGCCACACTTGGTACTGCCGCCTTCTCAGCAATAAATTAGGCTACTCAGCTGGCCTGTTCCTTTAGCTTTATCAGGATGTGAGGAGAGTATCCACCAGCATGCGTAATTCATTCACATCAGTTTGACCATCCATGTTTTTTAAAATGGGCTATGAATGGTCTTGCCTCTATTTCTGAAAGTACCTGGAAAAACAAAAACCATAAAAAACATGAAGAAAAAGAAAAAAATCTGCTAATCAAGCCCAGCTTTGACAATCCGGCTTTGTCCCTTAGGGTATAATGGCTAATTCATTAGAATGTGAGGATCCACTACTGAAGAGACACTGAACAATTACAAGTCAGAGCAGTAGTAAAGGAGGTTCTTACATCAGATAGGAGGTCATCTTCAAGTCTAAGATTGAGTCTCTTTGGGGGATTACTACTTCAAGCCACCAGAAAAATCATAGATGTTCTGCTTAAATCTCTGTAGAAGGTACATCTTACCAAGAAAAACCAGTTGGTATATCCCACTTGAAATTGATAGACTTTTTAAAAATTATTGTTTAAATTTATGAAAATTGGTGCAGGTTCACATTCTTTATCCACAGTTTTGAAATCCAAAGAACTCTGACAAAAATATAGGAACATACACACATGCACAACATGCATACAGAGCAACTACGTTGGCAGCAAACCTGACCTAACTTGAAATCTTTTGGAGTCAGCACCTGACTGGAGCAGACATGAGGCTATAGACAGTCTTTATTTATCTCACTTGTGTGAATGTTCATAAATTTTATTGTAGAAATATTAATATATCTTGATCATGGAATGCCATCTAAGACCCTGCTGGAGTATTATATCGTACATGATATATGTATCATTACTTTCTTATATTTGAAAAACGCTGTATTCTGAAACAAATCCAGCCCCAAGGATTTTAGGGAAACGGATCATGGACCTTCACATAAAACTGTACATACATACAGGAACCCATCTTATCAGTTTGGTATATTACAACAGGCTTTTTGAAAATATAATTTTGAATTTTAGGGATATAAGTTGACCTACAGTCATATCTAAAATTATATAAAGTTAAGTTATACTGAAATTCTTCTGCTTTGCTGGACTTTGCATTTCTAATATATGCGGTTTCTTTGGCCCTTTATTTCCCATTGTAAACACGGCTCAGTGCTGCTCGATCTTCTGCTGATTCGAATATGGATGATATTTGTAAGCTGCTTCGAAGTACAGGTTATTCCAGCCAACCAGGAGCCAAAAGACCACCCAACTATCCTGAGAGTTACTTCCAGAGGGTGCCTATCAACGAGACCTTCATCAGCATGGTCATCGGTCGGCTAAGATCTGATGATATTTACAACCAGGTGGGGATTAAGTCTATTTTTAAATCTGTCCTAATAGTTTAAAAGACTGATTTCACCTTCCTCCTCAATTGCTCCTTTCTTTTCTCCTTCCTCAGAAGAGTAAAAGCAGCTAGAAACTATTTAAAACTTTCTGAGTTGTGCCTTGGAATTGTTAAGGAAAGAGGGATATTAATTAGGGCAGTATTAGAGATTTCAAGGAGGAGATGAGATTTGAGCTATATTTGGAAAGAAGATGCATTCTTTTAGGCGTTCAGTTGAGAAATGATTGCTGAGTGTGCAGTATGTGGCTGTCCGTGTGCTTGGTGCTGGGGATCCATTGCTGAAGAAGGCAGGCCCTGGTCCCTACTCATAAAGAGCTTGTAGCTGAAGAAAGAAGACAGACAAAAGAATTCCAGTAAAGCCAGATGGGTGTTATCTTAGGGGAAGTGCAGAGTGTTGTGAAGCACATGACAGGGGCAGCAAGATTGCAACAGGTGACAAAGGGGATATCCGGACAGCCCAGGCAAATGAGGCAGCATGAGCAGGGTTGGAAAGGCTCACTTTCCTCTCTAGTATGTGTACCATTCACTCACTCAAAATGGTACCAGAGAAAGTTACCATTTGACTTCATTTTCCTAAAGAAAACATAATTTTAGGTATTATATATATTTTTTCTTACTAGAAGAGAGTAAAGAGTTGGACCTGTGATAACTGGATATCATTTATTACAGAGCACACCTGTTCTGTATAGTTCTTAGGTAGCCTGCTAGTTTTTTGTATGAACATGTTAAGTGTAAATAAAGAGTTTTTGGTTGTTATTTGTTTTGTTTGGTTTTTTAAGACAACTCAAAATGAGGAGCTACCTGCAGATACCAGGTCTCCATAATATTTGTTGCCATTTATTGAGAATTCAACATGAACCAGAATCATAGGAGGTTTTTTTCAAATACTGTTTTCTCTATTTTTCACAATAGTCTTTCAAAATAGACAGCACTATTCTCATGTTGCTGTTGAGAAAAATAAGGCTTGGAGAGCTTACATAATTTTCACAACATCACATAAGTAGGCAGCAGAACCATAATTTGAATGCAGGCCTGTATGACTTCAAAGCCCACGCTGTTTCTTTACTGCCTCTCATCAACCCTTCTATTAACTCTTCTGCCTCTTAGGCGGTCCATTTTGTCCATATCTCAAGGGAGTGTGTTTCAATTTTCTCCTTGCCCTGTGACCTCTATTAACACCGGGGTTGAGCTGTGGTTGTGCTGTGTGTCCACCCCTCTCTCTACCCTCCACCTCCTCTGTCCCTAGCTGATTGGACCAGGGCCAGTCACTTGACCCAAGATGGATCAGATTCCCTGTCTCCAGGTAATTTGGAATTGGGCCTGAGAAACAATTTCTGGACATGGGTTTACCCACAACATGCAAGACTTGGAGTTTGGGCAGCCTCATTCTGCCATGTGATAGAGAACAGTCTGGAGAGAGAGAAAAGTTGAGCAAACACATCCAGGGGAGAAACAGTGAAGGCTTTCTGGTTCGAAGCTCCAGGCCCATCCCAGGACCCGACCACATTCCTGCCCGCGGGCTCCATGAGGCATTGCTGTGTCTGTCCTTGTAATAATTTCCTCCCTTTCTGCTCATGGTCCTCGAGGCGCCATGTACTACGTGGAGCCAGAGATTCCTAATACATGAGGCAATGGAGCCCTGGGACTCAGCAGCATATGAAAGACAGAGAGAAGCAGAGCACAAAGCATGCAGACTGAGAAGAGAGAGTGGTGTCTGGGAAACCAGAGGAGGAGAGAATTTCATTCCTCAGAGAATTTAAGTGAGAGTGCTGAAAAGAGTCCATTGAACTAGCTGACTGTGAGGTTATGAGTGGCCCTAGGGAGTTCCATTGAGGTAATGGTGGAGATCAAATGTCAGTGAGTTGAAGAATAAACAGGAGGTGAGAGCACCAGTGAGTGTGGAATCTGTCAGTCCTAAGAGCTTGTCTGTGATGGGAGAGACTCAGAAATGGACAACTAGTGGGAGACGCAGGGTTACATTTTTTTTCTTTTTTTAGGGAAAAGAGTTAGAATTGCAGCAGAGTCAAGGATAGTCAAGAGAATGTCATGTGGCTAGAGATAAAGAAAGAAGGCCCTGGTTCCCAATGCCATAATCCGAGAATTGTTTCCAGTGCCCGGGATCCTCAAAGGACACGGACTTTTGAGAGGCTGATGTGTCCTAGAACTAGGTCATTTATTTGGCACATGTAAGTTCAGCTGTTGCTAACATCTGCCTCTCCTGGTCTGGTCTCTGTCTTGCAGGTCTCAGCATATCCATTGCCAGAACATCGGAGCACAGCTCTGGCAAATCAGGCCGCCATGTTGTATGTAATTCTCTACTTTGAGCCTTCCATTCTTCATACCCATCAAGCAAAAATGAGAGAGATAGTGGATAAATACTTTCCAGATAATTGGGCAAGTATTGCTATTAGTCTTTTTTTTCTCTATGATAAGCTTGCCGGAGAACTGATTTTTCCATTCTTTTGGCCTGTAATCCAAAGGTCATAATGTTGAAATAATGAAACGTAAACTCACTTAAGTAAAATTACTTTAAGCCTGTCGAGAATTTTATAAATCAGGAAGGAATAAATCAGTCAGTAAAATTTCCTGAAGCTTCCATTTGTGTTTTTTTTCTTTAAATGGATAGTCTCAAGGTAAAACCTCGTGTTAAAATGTATCTCGCTTTAGCTACTGAGATTCAACTAAGTTACATAAGCATTTCTTTATTCTTTTCTATTTTATGAATCTAAGCTAGCAGAATTTACCTAACTTGTCACTTTGTGAATAGGAATTGCAGATTTATAGTAAGTTTTATCTATAAGCTAATGTTAATGGGGCCAAGGTTTACATTACTGCAAGGATGTGCTTGTAACTTTTTAAACGTTATTTCACTTAAAAATATTAATTCTTAAAGGTTTAAGACTGACATTGTACTTAATATGTATGAAATGTTTTCTTTGCACGTAGAGGTTTTAACAGAGGACAGTGAATTGGATCACGTCCTCAGGGAGCAGATTTTATTTCACTTCTTACCAGCTATTATGAGGGGCCTGAATGAGGAGCTTTACTGGGGAGAAGAGCAGCCTACAATTAGGAGATGATGCTTCCTATCCACAAATGAATCATACCCATGTGCTGGGAGTTGAGTAGCCAAGAGGAAAGTTCCGAGAGTCTGGCTTCGTTTGCCTAAGCGTAACAAAGAGGTTCTGTCCATAATGCTATACTCAGAAACACTTTTAGTATTAAGGAAGGTCAAAGTCCAATTACATGATACTTACAAGATACATTCCTGGAAAAGCACCCTGGCACGCTGAAAATAAAGGAATTTTTAAAAATAAATAAATAAAATAAAAGATATGCCAGCCAAATGCCAACCAATAAAAAGCTAGTGAGAAAATATTAGACCATAAAGAGTTTTAAAGGAGAATATTAATAGGGATAAAGAGGGACTGCATATAATTTTAAAAAGAATGAATGTGAAACACAATGCCACTCTGCTCACAGAAATTTGGGGGACAAGTTTAGTTTGATTTTAAGAGTATAAAGGTGAGATGAAAATGTTTGGGAAAACCCCTGCTCCAGTCAAAGTATCTACTTTTCTTTCCCCTTTCATTTTTGTTCATCCAAGGAATCCTACACATAGCAGTTTGAAAGGAAAACCTTGTTTTAGTTATTTTCCCATGAATAGCAACATTTAATAGTCACTCTTGTTCCCAAGTGCTCATAAGGAAAACCACTTCCCTGTATATTTGGAAAATCTTGGTTTTTCACTGGAACGGCATTTAAACTTGAAGGAGTGGGTGATGTCTTCTATAACTTTGTATTTTCCCAGCCCCTTGCCTTGAAGCGAGTAGATATTTAACAAATACTGAACGATTGTCTTTTCTTTCAGGTAATTAGTATTTACATGGGGATCACGGTTAATCTAGCAGATGCTTGGGAACCCTACAAAGCTGCAAAAACTGCTTTAAACAATACCCTGGACCTTTCAAACGTCAGAGAACAGGTAGGTTCTGGCTAATCGGGAGGATTCTCAAACAACTGCACACCAGCTTTAATGGCGTAGGAAACGAGCTAAGGAGATTTCCTAAGCGATTTGGAAGATGCCCACATAGACATTTTAGTGCAATGATTAATGAAAGGTGAATTTTGCACATCGGAATAAGAGAGGTAATTGTAGAATTTTAACTTATGTGGGCCGTATAAATTGGAGACTTGGATCCTGAGGAAGAGTCAACACCCTAAAATGAACCAGTGTGACATCTGGCCCCAGGTGACTTCATTTACTCCTGCTCAAAGACTGTCCTCATGGACAGAGCTCCCTTCACTAGTAGCAAGAATTTTAATGTTTTCATCAGTAGGATGAGTGTTGAAGATGGTAACTGGATGTGGACAGTACACCCTTTCACTGTAATTTAAGCTCATCATTTCGGGTGTGTGAAGTAAGCAACAAGACTAAAGACAGGCATCTCCTTAAAGTTGAAATGGCTATATTCTGTCTCTGATGAGAACCCAGGGCAAAAGGAAATAAATATCTGAGTAAACAGAAGAATCAAAATAAAATCTTTTTATTGGGGAGCATACTTGCTATTTCTAAACAGTGATTATCTTCCTCAGCCTATCTGTCTGAGTTTTTGAGTTTCCAAATGTGCATAGAATAATACTGACTCAAGGAACTTCAGCGTGTTTTATTCAAGCAAATTGAATTCCATAAATAATGCACAAAATAATTTCAGTTTTGGCACATCCCCTAGAGATATATTAGAGAAAGTGGCGCTCCCATACTTACTGGCCCCAGAGCGTTAATTTTTCATGACTGAAATTCCTTTCCAGAAATCACATCTTCTCGTTCATGACATTGCAAGAAGTTCTTCAGAGGCTTCCAGTGCCACATCTTGTGGTTGTTTTAAACTAACCTGACTAGGTTGATGATGTTTACCATTTAACTCTTGCTTTAGGTAAAGCAGAATGACCAAATTTCCAAAAAGGCTGGTCAGTTTTGATATGCTGAGATGTATTTCTTTTGTTAAGCTTTTATATGTAGAAACTCACCTTTTGAGTATTTCTGCTCTACTCTGCCTTGTTAGTCGATAATAATAGGAAGAATGGTCAATTTAGCTTCTGCCTTTGTGTCTCTTTCCATCCAAGTTACGAATAGAAGCGACACCAGGAGCCAGCGACTCCAGTTCTCCAGTTTACGTTTGAAGAGACCAGTACTCAGAGGTTAAATCCAAAGTCACACCAATATTTCTAGATGTTAGTCTCTCAATTCTAAGTCCAGTGCTCTTTTCAAAAATATCCAATAAGCCACTTGCCTTTGAGCCTTATCAACTACAGTCCGTGTGCTGTTTGTCTCATATAGAAATGTTACTATTTGTCGAGGGATTCTTTTGAGTGTGATTCACTTTCAAGATAAGTGATTCTCTCTTTCTCTGAAATGTAATTCAGGTCTTTTTTTCTTTTCACAGGCAAGCAGATACGCTACTGTCAGCGAAAGGGCGCACGCACAAGCGCAGCAGTTCCTGAAAGAAGGTTGTTTGAGGGAGGATCTGGTTCTGGATAACATCCCGAGGCTTCTGAACTGCCTGAGAGACTGCAATGTCACCATTCGATGGCTGATGCTTCATACCGCAGACTCAGGTAACACACGAAAAGGTGTGACCATCTGTATTCATCCCTATGTAGCCGTCCGAACCCAGATCTGCTGTGTGATGCAAAGTGGTTTAGCCCTTCAATGAGAATCAAGCTGCTTTTCTAAGTTAGTCATTTTTGTGTCAATTTGGATAAAGCAGTGGCCCACCTGAACAGCCCCTGTGTCAGGTCCTGTTAGGTGCTTGGGAATATGAGGAAATTTACCTCCCAAGTTTGAGGAGCTTGTCACTGGTCAGACTGAGGAGATCAGATGTCTACATATGAAAAAGTATAGCTGCAGATCTGTAGTAGGCAGAATAATGGCTTCCCACCCCACCCTCCCAAAAATGTCCATGGCCTAGTCCCTGGAACCTGTGGGCATGTTAAATTACATGGCAAAGGGGGATTCAAGTTGCAGGTGGAATTCATGTTGCTAATTAGCTGACCTTAAAGAAAGGAGATTATCCCAGTGGGCCCAGCATAATTACAAGTGTCCTTAAACTGGGATATCCTTAAACTGGACTCTTCTGGAAGCAGAAGAGTCAGAACTAGACAGATGGCATCATGAAAAAGACTCAGTAGACCATTGCTGGCTTTAAAGATGGAAAGGGCCACAAGCAAAGGAGTACAGGCAGCTTCTAGATGCTGGAAAAGACAAAAACACTGTTTTCCCCTGGAGCCTCCAAAAAAGAACACAGCCCTGCTACTACCTTGATTTTAGCCTAGTGAAACCCATTCCGATTTCTCACCTCTGGAACTGTGAGAGAATAAATTTGTGTCATTTTTAGGCCACTGAGTTTATGGTAATTTGTTACAGCTGCAATAGGAAACTAATACAAGGGCCAGGGCAGCACCTAACAGCCAGATGTGTAAAATAGTTGGTAGGATTTGAGTCCGGAGCCCAGAGCAGAAGAGAAACATTGCTTGGGGTAGAAGGGCAGAGGTGGTCTAACAAGGCTCCACAGAGGAGACAGGAACTGACTAGCCCTTGATAGGATTTTATAGTAAAAAGCAGAAGAAATTCTAGTCTGGGGAAATGATGGAAGAAAAGTATGATTTTGGAAGGACAGAGAAACATGGCTGCATTTTGCTGAGGAACTGACTAGACCCGGGTGCTTAATTATGGTAGATGGGGTCTTAATCTTTTCTGGGTCATGACCCTCTCTGAGACCCTATTAGCCATCAGACTCAGGAGCTTCTCTGCCGCACGGCTTTCAGAATCCTAGCTCCCCAACCAGGGACTGAACCCGGGCCTGTGGCAGTGAAATTGCAGAGTCCTAACCACTGGACCGCCAGGGAATTCCCTAAACCCATGAGTTTAAAACCCCTGGTTTAATAGTACAAAATTAAGTAGGTTGGACTAATACCTGAGCTTATTCGGAGCTGACCCAGTCCTCATACTTAGTAAATGCTCGATCAATATTAATTACTAAAGAGTTCCCTCCTCCAGAGCTGCACACTCCTTCCTCTAAGAGTGGTGTCATTTAGCAGCTCTGGAAAGCCAAGCCTCTGCTTTTTGTTTTTCACTCAGCTAACTTTCCTTGAGCACCTACCCTGGTCCCACTTTCAACACCTCCTTGTTCTTTCAAGTAAGACTGTGTCTCAAAGAAAAACTGTCCACACGCCAGATAATCTTGCAGCCTACCTCGGTAACACAGTAGCCCCGTCTCCCAAACCGTCCAGGCAAGATGCCCTTGACGCTTCCTCTAGCTGCCGCCTGTCTCCGCATCCTGTGAGTGGTCAGCAGTGAGAACAGCAGGTGGACTTCTTAATCCTTCATCTCTTTGAAAATGTGGAATTTCTCTTCAGCCTTCCCTCTTCACACCAGAAATCTCCAGCTTCTTAAATCTTTCCCACAAATGCTGCTTTCCAGTTTTGTTTTTTTCATCATTTCAATTCTTGGCCTAGATCTCTCTCCAGTTTACTCTCAGCATGAATACAGGGCCGAATCATCTAGTGGACTAGTCTTTAATTAGTCGAGTTTATGTTTAACATGAAATCCAGTCCTAATTTGAGGATTTTACTACGTTGACTCAGCTTGTAATCTTCTTTACCAAAAGTCTTACATTCTGAAGCATATAAACAATTTGAGCCCTCTCTTTATCCTGTCGTAAAGGCAGCTGTGGGTTTCTAGTGACTCAGCCTCCTCTTTGTCTTCTCGACAACTGTGCCTGACAGCCGTGCCTACATTCTGGAAGCCAGCGGTCTCCTGGATTTGTGCCCCTGCCAGGGACAGCCTAGGCTTGCCAGGTTCTCTGCTTTTCGGCCACATCTGTTTCCATTTCTGAGCTGGCAATTGTCTGACCTGATTGCACAAGGTCAGAGTTTACAAGAATCAAATGATTTGTGTATCTGGCTGTGAGTCATATGTGGGGAAAGTAACTGCTTATTTAGCTTTCATGGTGTTTTGGCCATGGCGTGCAGAAAGGAAGGCGCAGATTTCTCGTATTCCCTCCTGTTAACTCTCTGCAGCTAATTGTTAATGCACAGTGATGTCTCCTGTGCAAAAATGAAAGCAAATTAGTATCAGAAGGTTTCTTGTTGAATTAGAGTTAATATAAAGACAAGTGGAACCCCTTCCAAGTTTGTTTTTTTTTTTTTAAGTTAGGCAAACAAGAAGCTGAAAAATTGTCTCTGTGTGATCAGTGTCATCAGTGCCAATATATTTCTTCCTAGGGAGTTCTGGAGAATGCATGGTAAATCAGAACTCTGCAGTTTCCCATGAAAACTGAGCCCTCCTCCAGGTTGTCATGAGTCTCTTTCCGATGGAGTAACTTGGAAATCAATATGTAAAATAGCCTTGCTCAGGCTTCACCGTGCCTGAAGCACCAAAAACACCACTGACATGTGCTCGGAAAGCATGGTCGTTCTGTACATGCCGGACCTCCTAAGATGCTGATGGGAGGGCTTGGAAAGCAGGAATGAGCACGGGTGATATTAGAGCAACTATCAGGGTCCTTGTACCTTATCAGCTGTGAACTTTCTGACAGTGTTTATTGTCTTAAAGTTTTTATTTTGACTTTATTTGCAATCTAAGTAGCTTTTACTTGTAAACATTTTACCTTATCCTATTTTATTTTTCTTTCTTACATAAATAATTGACCCTGTAAACCAATTTCAGCATATATCAGTATTTTTTATCCTATATACTTTTAAAACATAATGTTTATTTTATTTGAAATGATTTAGCTTGGCAACTGAGATGCTGACCAGGGAATCAAGACATCTGGTGTCTTATCCCTGGGTCATCACTGCCTAATTTTGTGAACTTGGCCTAGTAGCCATAAGCTCTCTGGCTGAGAGGGGTCTAGGTGGTGGATAATCCAGAAAGCTCTGAGTGCCAGTCATGCCTTTACGAAGAGCAGAATGGTCTCAGGTCTGGTTCTTCCTGTTTGGAGGTGCCACATCTTTGTGTGGGTAACCCTGCTTCCCTGTCGTATCAGTGGTCCCCAAGACCACCCCAGGTTCAATGCTTTACTAGACTCGGCATATAGTAGTATTTATGGCGATGGTTTGTAACAGGAAAAAGATAGAAAGCAAAATCAGCAGAGGGAAAAGGTGCCTGAGGTGAAGTCCAGAGGAAACCAGGCACAAGCTTTTAAGAGTTCTCTCCTGATGGAGTCACACAGGATGCATTTAATTCCCCTAGCAATGAGTTGTGGCAGTATGTGTGAAATGTTGCCAACCAGGGAAACTCATTAGAAACTCAGTGCCCAGGATTTTATTGGGGGCTCATCAAGGCAGCCTCTACCTGGCAGGTAACAAAATTCCAAACTCCCAGAGGAAAGCAGGTGTTCATAATAAACCACATTGTACAAAGAGTTAAAGCATGGTGGGCCATTCTTACCAGTTCTCAACATGGTGGGAACTCTTCCAAAATCCACATTCCCTAATGCCAGCCAAGAGCCGGCCTTGCAAACAAGCCTTTTTGAAGACGGCAGTCTTGGGCCTGCTGTGTTAAATCTTTTCTGCACACCTGTCCATAGTTGAATGGCAGAGATCAATGCTTAAAACAAAAGCAGCTTCAAACAGGACACAAGGAGGCCACGCACTTAGGAAATGGTGCCAAAAGGCTCGACCCATCATATTGGACAATCGATAATAAACCACCCACACAACGCTTAAAAAATTTGGCAACACTGTGCTCAGTTTGCTTTTTTCATTCAACAATACATCACGATGACATTCCATGTCAGATTCAATGTCATATTTAACCGTTCAGTTGTGCATACTCCATAGCATAGGTGTAATATAATTTATTTTACTACCTATTATTGATATACATTTTGCTTATTACTTTTTAAATGCTTAAAAGGGAAATGAAAGTATTTAAGAATTCATCTTATTTATTATAGATATTTTCTACACATTTAATAAATTGGAAACTCTTTTTCTCCCATGTCTAGCCTGTGACCCAAACAACAAACGCCTTCGTCAAATCAAGGACCAGATTCTAACAGACTCTAGGTACAATCCCAAGATCCTCTTTCAATTGCTGTTGGATACTGCACAATTTGAGTTTATACTCAAAGAGGTAAAAATATTGAATGAATAATCACCAAAGTCTTAGTTTTTTTATGCTTAAAAATTTTTTTAAAGATTAGGATTTTATAGCTGTGTCTCTGATTCAGGCTACAGATTCTAGGTGTCTGGGATCATTCTTATAGGAAAGAACAGGATTAAACAACAAGCATTTAGTGCCTACTGTCATTAGGGATACAGTGATAGGAAAATATGCACCAGATGGTGGAAGTTACAGTCTAATGAGGCATGCGGACAGTAATCAGAGAATTACACAAATGAAAATGAGTAAAAGCAGGTATACGCTCTATAGGAGAGGAACATAGGTCTCTGGGTACCTAAAATAAAGGATCCTGTCCTAGCTTTGACAGCTTCCCTGAGAAGAGAAGCAAGAGTTTCAGAAGGGAGCTGAAGAAGGAACCTGTTAGTTAGCTAAGACAAAGATGGGGGAGCATGATGAAGAACATCCCAGCGAGAGGACAGATTATGTCTAAGTCCTCTTGGGTAGGGAAGAGCCTGGCCAGTTCAAGGATCTGAGAGACCAGTTGGCTGCAGGGGAGAGAATGCAAGAGAAAGGTGGTAGGAAGTGAGGTTGACAGGTGGGCAGCCTGCGCTGGGCCTTGCGGGGTGTTAGTCTTCATCTTAAAAGCCACGAGAACCTGTTGGAAAGGGCCTAAGTAGGGTGGTAGTTTGCATTTTAACAAGGTTGACCTAAGGACCTTGAGGATTTGAGTTCAGTCAAGGAAATTCTGGGCTTGGTCTCTTACTCCTAAAAAAGCCTCTGTGGACATAATAAAAATCACAGGCGCCTGGGAATGTCCAGGTTCTGTAAAAGTAACTTTGGGGGTTTGGATCAGGTGGCCTCAGGAACTAGCCCTAGACATTAATGCCAATTCAGAACCAACACTCGCCTTGCCTCAGTTGGTCTGAGAGCCACTGTCTTAGAGATGGTCTAGCTTTTGCCCCCCAATTTGTATAAAGTAGTAATGCTTAAGAGGTGGCATCAGACTGATGTCAGGCACCTATTTTTATAATAAATTGGGTTTCGCTCAGGCTTTCTTAGTAAACTGCCTAAGCTGGATTCTCTCTTAAATCAGTAAATCTCTTCTGTCTCTTCAACAGATGTTCAAGCAAATGCTTTCAGAAAAGCAGGCCAAATGGGAACATTACAAGAAGGAGGGCTCAGAGCGGATGACGGAGCTTGCTGATGTCTTTTCAGGAGTGAAACCCCTAACCAGAGTGGAGAAAAATGGTAATTGCTGAAGAGGAGTTATTGGTGTGTTTGAAAAGTATACACAGATTATTAGAAACTAGCAGAGTAAAAAGTCATTACTGTGTCCTCATTGTATGCTGGGATGTTGCTAATGAAGATCAGAAGTTTAGTTTTGGTTGCTCTAGCCTTGTGCTCCCTTGGGCAATCTCATATTCTCTCTGGACTTCAGGTTTCTTATCTTTGAAGTAAGAGGTTGGGCTAAATCATGGGTTCTTGTACTCCGGTTCATAAATACAATAGTATTTTATAGAGTCATATCCTCCCCCTACCACCATAGTATGCAGAACTGGTGTGTCATTAGTGTGTAATTTTATGTGCATGGGGATGGGGGCATAACTTTCATGATCTTCTCAGGATACTTCACCCAAGAATATTACCAACTGCTAACATAAATGATATCTTAAGAGTCTTGTGTTCAGTCCTATTTGGTTCTTCTTCACTGACGCATCTGCCATCTAGTGGCACAAGTGGGGACCTGCAGACTGTTTTGAAACAACATAGCTCAAGTTTTACTTTAACAATTTTAATCTTGCCTCTTTTAGGAAATTTTATCTGTAGGAAAATTGTGGTATCACTTCAAATTTTTGAAGGCTCCTGTCCTATAGATAGGATCCTTTCAAATTGCCCCTGAAAAACCATTCTGAATTTTAAGGTGACAAATTATTTTTTTTGATGCTTAATATTTGTTTTAACTGTCAAATTTATTTCCGATAAAGTTAATTATACAGTAGAATTGATGAATAATATAGATTTTTATTTTAAAAAGCTTCACTATTGTTAATACAAGCTTATGACTATTGTATTTGATTTATTTGTTGCTGGTCAAAAAATATGTCCAAATTTCATTAATATTCCTATTGGAAAAACTAGAGCAGTTTTTAGTGGTGTGATATAAATTGGCAACATGTTTTGCAGGTCAGCATATTGTATCTAAAAAACAAAGAATCACCAGGACCAATCTAACCAGATTAGTTGTCTAATCAGACACATTAATCTGTATTCTAGTCTCTTTTAAGTTCTTATAAATACCAGCAATGTTTCAAAGCTTATTCAAAACAATATCTTATACTTTTTTGGCTCTATAGCATATTTCAGTTAGGAAGTACTTTCACGGATATTTCTCATTTGATCCTTAGAACCCTGTGAGATAAACATCTTTATTATTTTATAATCACTTGCCGAGGGTAGCAAAGGTCCAGAGCCTGTATCTCACTCATTACCTCCTATGTTCTTTTAGCTACTCCATAGCTGTCCCTCAGTCCTACAAAAAATCTTTAAAATTATAGCTAATTCTTTATGTCAATTCTTAAAATAACTTAGATTATAAGCCCTTAAGTGCTTTTATTAAAGTGAAATCATTCCATTGATAAAACAAAAAACCTTTACAGAATCAACTTGGTGAAGTGAAAAGAGCGAAGCCTTTGACGGTTTGCACGTCCTGGCTCTTCCATTTAGTAACTGTGTGACGCAGCAGAGGGTTCTTAATATCTCTGGGCATCAGCTTCCTCATCTGAGAAATGGCTTTTAATTCCTACTCCATAGATTTTTGTGAAAATTAAATGAGACTAAGCTTAAAACTTGGCCTGATTCACTGAGGGTCCTCAGAGCATGTTAACGGCCTTCCCCATCTCTGCCTTGAGAAATGCCTGGCTGGTTAGCAAATGGCGCCACCTAATCCATTCAGACTCCCCACAACTCACCACTCACACTTCACTCTCCTGCATGTTGGTCCCTCTTTGCCCTCCAAGACGCGCCATTGTCATTTTGCCCCAAAGCCTCTGCTCATGTCTGTCTCTTCATCTAGGGACAGATTTTCCCTCTCCCTCCCTCTGCCTGTCCAGACCTCTACCCATCCTCTTAACTCTGTGTCACATCCTTCACTTCCTTTCTGACTCCTCCCCACCTGCACTACTGTCTTTGCACACATCAGTTTACAACATTTATTGGGTGGGCCAAAAGGTTTGTTCAGTTTTTCCCGTAAGGTGGCTCTAGTAGCACTTAGTTGTCTTTAACTTCATTTGAAACAATTTTGTTAGATTGTATGTGACACCTGTCACATCAGCATGCATTTAAAAAAACACATACAAATTGGTGAATTTTTGAATAGCCATTTTAATATTGAAGATGGAAGAAAAACAACATTTGTGGCATATTATGTTTCAAGAAAGGTATAAAACACAACTGAAACGCACAAAAAGGTTTGTGCAGTTATGGAGAAGGTACTGTGGCTGATCGAACGTGTCAAAAGTGGTTTGCAGAGTTCCGTGCTGGAGATTTCTCTCTGGATGATGCTCTGCAGTCAGGTAGACCAGTTGGTTCAATAGCAATCAAATGGAAACAATAATTGAGAACAATCAACGTTTTACCACACGGGAGATAGCCGACATACTCAAAATATCCAAATCAAGAGTTGAAAGTCTGGGCTTCCCTGGTGGTGCAGTGCTTAAGAATCCACCTGCCAATGCAGGGGACATGGGTTCCAGCCCTGGTCCGGGAAGATCCCACATGCCACAGAGCAGCTAAGCCCGTGCGCCACAACTGCTGAGCCTGCACTCTAGAGCCCGCTAGCCACAACTGCTGAGCCCATGTGCCACAACTACTGAAGCCCGTGCTCCTAGAGCCCGTGCTCCGCAACAAGAGAAGCCACCGCAGTGAGAAGCCTGTGCACCACAACGAAGAGTAGCCCCCGCTCACCGCAACTAGAGAAAGCCCACACACAGCAACGAAGACTCAAGGCAGCCAAAAATAAATCAATTTAAAACAAAAAAAGTTGAAAGTCATTTGCACCAGCTTGGTTATGTGAATCGCTTTGATGTTTGGGTTCCACATAAGTGAAGCAAAAAGAACTTTCTTGACCATATTTCCACATACAATTCTCTACTGAAATGTAATGAAAACGTTCCGTTTTTAAAACAAATTGTGATGGGCAATGAAAAGTGGATACTGTATAATAATGTGGAATGGAAGAGATCGTGGGGCAAGCGAAATGAACCACCACCAACCACACCAAAGGCCGGTCTTCATCCAAAGAAGGTGATGTTGTGTATATGGTGGGATTGGAAGGGAGTCTTCTATTATGAGCTCCTTCTGGAAAACCAAATGATTAATGCCAGCAAGTACTGCTCCCAATTAGACTAACTGAATGTGGCACTCGACGAAAAGTGTCCAGAATTAGTCAACAGAAAGCGCATAATCTTCCATCAGGATAACTCAAGACCATATGTTTCTTTGATGACCAGGCAAAAACTGTTACAGCTTGGCTGGGAAGTTCTGATTCATCTGCCGTATTCACCTGGCATTGCACCTTTGGATTTCCCTTTATTTCGGTCTTTACAAAATTCTCTTAATGGAAAAAATTTCAGTTCCCTGGAAGACTGTAAAAGGCACCTGGAACAGTTCTTTGCTCAAAAACATAGAAAGTTCTGGGAAGATGGAATTATGAAGTTGCCTGAAAATTGGCAGAAAGTAGTGGAACAGAAGTGTGATTACATTGTTCAATAAAGTTCTTGGTGAAAATGAAAAATGTGTCTTTTATTTTTACTTAAAAAACCAAAGGCACTTTTTGGCCCACCCAAAACTTGGGCCTTTAACCCTTTTCTGCCAGGTGTTATAAACTAAGCTATTTATATAGAAAGTTTCATCTCTTCTACTAGGTCACATGCCCGAGGCATTTTTGTTGTTATTGTTTGGAAAATTCCTAAGACCAATGTTAGGTACATAGTAAAAGCTCTGTGACTAAGAGCTAGATTTGTAAAGGATTACTTAATTAAATTCAAAGCCACCACTGCAGGAATTCTGGGATTTCAGTAGTCTTTTCTTGTTTCTGTATTAATAGAAAATCTTCAAGCTTGGTTCAGAGAGATCTCAAAACAAATATTGTCTTTAAATTATGATGATTCTACTGCTGCGGGCAGAAAAACTGTGCAACTAATACAGGCTTTGGAAGAGGTAAGGCAAGTCTTTTTAAATGACAGTTCTCGGATCATGAATCATATTTTTTGACCTACCCAGGAGTCTGCTCCTGGAAATTAAGAGAATATTTTATCAGAAGCAAAAGCAATATAAATTAATGTGTTCACTGTAATATTATATGCAGTGCCCTAAAATTGCGAAAATAATTAAATGACAATAATAAAGAGAATGGTAGTAAAAATTATGATACTTCAATTTGCAGGAACATGTAGTCTTGGGAAAAAAATTATGAAGACAGTATAGAAACATTGGGAAAACTGTGGTAAGGAGGTAAAAGCAAAAACAAAATTGCACTGTATGCGCTACTTTTAGGTTTGTAAAAAGTGTGTGCCTTGGGGAGAAAACCTGGAAAGGGATGGATACACAAAAATGAGAATAGTTGTATAACGATCATATGCTTTTAAAGTGATGTATTTTTTCTGAAAAAAAGTTTCCTTTTATCTACTTAAAAATGATTGTACAAAAAAAAGGAATTATACCTCCACACTCCTTTTTTTTTTTTTTATAATATCCTTTTTTTTATTTTTAAAATTTTGACCACACCACGTGGCTTGCGGGATCTCAGTTCCCCGACCTGGGACTGAACCCAGGCCACAGCAGTAAAAGCGCCAAATCCTAACCACCAGGGAATTCCTATACCTCCACACTCTTAAAAGTTTAATTGTATGTTTAACCAGGAAAATAAACAAAAGCATCAGAACAATAAACATATAGATTATATGAAACATCATCCATCCTCGTCTGGAACCCTTTCCAATTGATATAAGTATACATTAAGACTTTTTTCACTTGCAAGACTTTCTTATAGGCTCTTTCTTACTTTTGCAAGGATTTTAGGATGGCCACTATTATAGCAACACAGTATAATGCTCCATTGTTAGCATGCCAGTTTCCCTAGCTATTCCAGAACAATTGCTCACTTGTGCTATTTCTATTTTGGTTGTTTTTTGGATTTTCTAGTCTATAGTACCACTATAAGCAACTTTGTAAATCTCTGATACTTTTTCTCTTTTGCATTATTTCTTTTGGCATATAGCCCAGGCCCCTTGAATTATGTACTTAAAATGTCAAAACGCTGTGGAATCATTATTTTGTTTTAAAGAGCCCATCAAAAGAACTTAAAGATGTGCAAGTGCCAGCACCTTGGTTGTGATGTGACTTATTTTGTTTTTTAACAATCCTGCAAATTTTCAGACTTAGAAGGATTTTTCAATACATGTTTATTGATACTGAAATGGAAAATGGGAATATTTGCTTATTACGTCATATATGTACAGGATAAGAAATTGTGGAACATTTTCTAATCTCAGAAATTATGCATTGTTTTCTGACTTGGCTTATACATTTCTGAAATTATAATTTGAAATTAAAATTTTGCCAAGACATTCTTAGTAAGTAGTGCGCTTTATTGGAAGTGTTTTCAAGGAAAAGTGGACACTATACAGGCCATTCAGAATTTTAAAATCCAGTGTGTTTATGTAACTCAGGTTCAAGAATTTCACCAGTTGGAATCAAATCTGCAAGTGTGTCAATTTCTTGCTGATACTCGCAAGTTTCTCCACCAAATGATCCGAACCATTAACATTAAAGAGGAGGTCCTGATCACAATGCAGATCGTTGGGGACCTTTCTTTTGCTTGGCAGTTAATTGACAGGTAACATGGACAGCCTGGCATTTGTCCTCAATGAAGGCCATTATGAATGTTTCCTTACTATTTATCTCTTTTTACAGTTTCACATCTATCATGCAAGAGAGCATAAGGGTAAACCCATCCATGGTCACTAAACTCAGAGCTACATTCCTAAAGGTAAGCAGATAACAGTGAGATTGCATTCTCAGTTACTAGGGAAGAGTTGGCCTTCATTATTACCTCATTCATTAATTCAGTTCAAGATTTCACCCTTTTAGAAAGTTGGTTAATTTAAGTATTTTTATAGACTGAAAATTGTTAGGAAGTTTTTCATGAGAGCATAGTTGCAAAAGATGCCAGAAATAAAGTTTGAATTAATAATAGAAGTTAGAGTGTCTTAGAGAAAATTGTTTTTAAATGAAGAAATAGATTTTTTTAAAGTTTTACAGGATACTAAAAATGTGTGTCCTATGGGTTCTTTATTCCCTAGACATGAATAAAATCCTTTTATTCATTTAAAAAAATTCTTGTTGAGCCTCTGCTACAATCTAGGATCTCCTCTAAAGGTTAGGGAATAATGTTAAACAACACGGGCATAGATTGGCCCTTCTCTCAAGGTAATTTCATTTCGTGATAAATGAACAAATAATTTACTCAGTGTCTTCTGATGGAATTACCATATATATCAATTCTGAGGTGCACTTTCATATTTTAACATCTCTGTAATTGGGATGTGTTGTATAATTGATGGCATATCATAGTTGTCGGCATGTTTTTTCTTTTTGAGCAGTGCATAAAATAATGGCACTTCTTACAAGCCGTGTCATCTTAGATTAGACTCAGTATGGTAGTCCATCAATCAGAATGTCTGATTTCCATAGAGGAGTAGCTGCCTTCTGTAGCTCAGTGGCTGAAATTTGAGCATGCAGGAGAATCACCTGGAAGGCTTGTCACAGCCCAGATTGCTGGGCCCCAGCCCCGGAGTTTCTGATTAAGTAAATCTGCGTGGGGCAGAGAATCAGCATCTCTGACAAGGTTTCAGGTGATGCTGTTGCTGCTGGTCCAGGGACCACAATTTGAGAACCACTGCCGTAGCAGATGACTGTCGCTTTAAAAAATTGTATCTTGTCAGAAACTGTGAATGACACTGATGAAGTTCAGTAGTTGCTCTCTTTTGGGCAAAGCCCAAGAGTTTTGTTGTATGTTACTGTTTCTGGAAAAAGAGAGATTTCTAGGACTTTTTGAAACAGAGAAACAGATACATCTTATTTTCCTTCCAGCTTGCCTCTGCCCTTGACCTGCCCCTTCTTCGTATTAATCAAGCAAATAGCCCTGACCTTCTCAGTGTATCTCAATATTATTCTGGCGAATTGGTGTCCTATGTGAGAAAGGTAAGAAATGCATCAAGATGATGTTTATTTTAATGGCAAACTAACTGCTGTTTTAAATACAAACGATGTGCTTGGGACCCTGAAAAAAGTACACCTGTGTTCCTTTCCCTTATCCTTTTTTTTTTAATTGAAGTATAGTTAATTTACAATGTTGTGTTAGCCTCAGGTGTACAGGAAAGTGCTTCAGTTTTACATATATATAGGTTATTTCAAGACATTGAATATAGTTCCCTGCAGCAGGTCCTTGTTATTTATCTGTTTTATACATAGTAGTGTTGTATACCTTTCCCTTATTCTTAATTTAATTCCAGAAATTTGCAATACCTGAAAATAAACTTATTCTTACCAGTACTGTGGGTGTGCAGCTGTGTTTTTACTTTCAAAGAACTTTCATACCTATTTTTTAAATGCTGATGGTATTAGCCCCCATTTTATAGGCGTAGAGATGGAGAAACAGAGATCTTGGTGACTTCTTCAAAGTCATAGTTGGTAAAAGAGCCAGATCTAGATCCAGCACATTCTAGTTGGAACTTAATCAAAGTTTTCAGGAGCATTTTGGTCCTTGCTTCAACAACTTATGGTGTAGCATAGAGCCAGACAGGCCTGGATTCAAAATTTTCCTGTGTCACATCCTAGCTGAGGGCTTTACAGCCAAGTTACTTAACATCTCTGAACCTCAACCTTTTAGAAACTTGTAATGTGGAAATGATACATCTTTTGCATCATTTCTATGAGAATTAGCTCTATATCCTGTGAGCAATTAATGTTTGAAGGAAAGTAGCCCTGTGCCTGAGAGCAGTTGTTAAAATAGCTCTTGTGAGGCCCTTAGCAGCCCTTCCTGCAGACGAAGGGCTGTTCATATACACGGGCACTGTGCTTACTGTCATCATACCATTTACCAGCTAAGAAATAAAATAGAGGTTCGTTTGTTTTTTTCTCTTTTCCCTTTCATTAAAGGTTTTGCAAATCATTCCGGAAAGCATGTTTACTTCCCTTCTAAAGATCATAAAGCTTCAGACCCACGATATCATTGAAGTGCCGACCCGGCTGGACAAGGACAAGCTGAGGGACTATGCCCAGCTTGGCCCACGATATGAGGTGCTGTGTCCCTTTGACTTCTGCCTTTTGATTTTGAAACCCCCAAACCATGAAATAGCACAGGTCCGTGTCACCTGCCATATCCCCAGGACCACCAGATCAATTCTGGTTTATTGATCTTTTTCCACACTCTCAACAATAACCAGGTTTTGCCATTTTAGTGCAATTATACCTTCATTCGTTAACTTGACCTGGTGTCATTCACGGCCTCGCCTGCCAGAATGTTCTCAGAGGGAGTAGAGCTCAGCTGGTTACTTTTCTTTTGAATAGTCTCAGCACATCAACCTTTTTTCTCTTTGGGCTACATTGCCTAGACTTTTCCCATTCAGGTTCCTGCTTTGTACACAAAATCAGTGGCTCAAAGTAATCCATATTCCGTGAACCACTTCTTGCAGCCAGACTTTTAAGGCCGCTCCACAGTTAAGCAGCCTCAGAAATTGTTCTTCCCAAAACACCTCTGCTTTTCTTTTTCCCTGAACTTAAAGATGTGAAAAATAAAATCAAGTGAAATTTGAAAATGTGATAACAAGCATCAATTTCATATCCTCTGACACAGCTCCAAAAGTTACATCAGGAATTGAGATTGTCAAGCTCAGAATTTCTACATTGATTCTAACTCAAAAGTATAGCCTCAGTCAACCTTACCAATGTCTCCTGGTGTTGTTTGAAAAGAATGTGGATGGCAGTAGATTACCTTCTCAGAATCCCCTTGAGCCTTTTCTTTTTGGAAGGGATCATCCATATCACTGAGTCCTGCTTTCATCTTATGCGTGAAATGCTGAGGCCCAAAGAAGGGGAAATGATTGGTCAAAGGGTGAAGAACGATTTAACGTCTTCTGACTCAGTCACCCAGTATGTCTAACAGTGGTCAACACCACAGAACCTCATTTCTGACCAGGACGTGTATACACAGGTGTCCTAAAGCTGCACGCTGCTTCTCTTGTCTTTGCCCATTCCAGAACTGTCAGTCAATTATTTTAGCTTCCCATAGAAGCGATGGGTCATTTATGAGAAGTACTTCATTAACCTCTTTTTCTTTGTTAAAGGTTGCCAAGCTTACTCATGCTATTTCCATTTTTACTGAAGGCATCTTAATGATGAAAACAACTTTGGTCGGCATCATCAAGGTAATGGTCTTAATGCTGGCCTTTGTGGCCCCGTAGTAAGTCTTCGTCCTTTGGATTATTGCAGAATTTATCCTGTGGGGTAGTGTTACCATCTTATGCCTCTTGCTGTTTCACATGCAGCTTTCACATCTTCACTTTACTCATTTCACATCTTCACTTTACTCATTGACAGAGGAAAAGACAGCATTATAATCCTTATTTTTCATAACACCCAGGAGTTCCTTAACTCTAACAAAAATCTGTTTTATTGAATTTTTGTAATAACAAAGAAAACAAATAGTTCAATTCCCTTAGGCAAAGTAGCTCGCTCAGTTTCTCCCTTCCCTGCCTGCAGCCTTTCTTTCTTTTTAGTATTTTTATACCGCACTCCAGGTGCAGAGAGCTGAGATCATTGTACCCCTCTGACCACAGGCCATTGCCATCACTGAGGCATGCAAGCTCCTCTCTTATTTTTTTTCCTTCTCTTCTCCTGGATGCCCACGCCCATTCCCATGCCTCATAGCATCCACTCCGTATGTTTGATTTCTTTCCATAAATATGCAAGTATCCTTATTTTTAGCAAGTGGTGTTATTTTATGTATGCATATGGTTTTGATTTATCTAAATCATATTCTTCTCTAAGTCTCATTCTTTTTCCAACTTTTCTCACTAGTTACTGCTTTGAAGTTAATTTATGTTGCTGTGGATCAGGTAGTTGGTTACTTCTTGCTGCTGCAGAGAATTCCACATTTTACTTAACTGTTCCCCAGGGCACAGACACCTATGCCACTCATTTTCACACCTGTGCTTCCTGTTATCATAAACAGTGTCAAGATGAGCATCTCTGAACCTGTTCCTAGCACAGACCTGTATAAGAATTGCTCTGAAATCTGCTTGCCCAGGAGTGGGTCACTGAGTCTTAGGGCACATTTGTACTTAGTTAGTCTCAATAATGCCAGAGTGCCTCCTCACATGACTTGTTTCCTGTGTATCTTCCCCCATTTTTGCCAATACTTGCCATTATCCACTTCCTAATTTTTGTTCTCCAAAGGGGTCTAAGGTGGTATCTCATTGCTGTTTTAGTTTGTAATCCTAAAATGACTAGTGATGTGATGTGACCCAGTCACACAGTTCATGGTGCTTTTATTTATTTTTCCATTTGTCTGATATCAGCAAAATCTTAACATTTCCGATTTTTAAAAAAATTTTCATCGATATAACATTTGTGTTAATGAAATCCAAGAAAATATAGGAAATGAACCTAAATAGAAACAGAACTTTACCATGTGGTTTCTGGAAATGTGTTAAAGAAATACCATTGTAGTCCTGGAATATTAATAGATTCTATTAAACATGCTTTAGGCCTGGTGCCAGTTTAATTCAGTTGATATTCAGAGAGTACACACACAGGTTATCACTCCTAACTCATCCTTAAATGATGATAAATCCTAGGACCAGGTTAGTCTTAAATGCAAAGTGACCAGTAGGATGTAATAAAACCTAGTAATTAGCAATAATTATCAAAGAAAGGATTGCTTAAGAAAAATGTAAGGCTTTTGCCAGAATCTTTCAGATAATAAAAGCAGAGGGAATATCATCTTGACCCCATTCAAACTTAGTAGACTGTCTCTGCCAGTTTAACAACTCAGGGCTTTTTGTGGGATCCTGTGGCTTTCACTAATCTTTAACCTTTGAATGTTGAGGATCTATTTCAAACCCTTACAAAGAGTTTAAAATCACTTTAGTTAATATGACTTAAAACAAGTGAGATATACACAGGGATATACATATAATGTTCATTGTTAGATGTAGCCAAAAAAATAGAAGTAACCTAGACATTTTATGAGTAAGAGAATGGCTAAATATATCATGGTGCATTCATACTGTGGATTGCTTTGCTGCCATTCAAAAGTAACTTGCCACTAGGAGATTTCCAAAACGTAAAGTGAAAAAAGCAATTGCAGAACAGTGTGTGTATGTATATGTATGTATTATGATCCCATATAGTTTTTTAAATTAAATATATTTAAGGACAAATACGTATATAAATTAACAGAGGAAGGTCTGGAGGATCCATATGAAAACTATTAACTGTTGTTAACCACAGGGGGTGTGGACAGAACTGTGAGGAAGGGGCTGTGTGAAGGGGTCTTTCCCTTCCCTGGGAGCACTCCACAGATTGGTGGAAGTCTAGGAAGAATTGGGTAGAGCCATTTAAGACCATGAGATTCATAAAACATTTAACTCTTTTCCACTAAATCTGTTTTTATAAGGAATATTTCTTTGGAAACTTCATGTTACTTCTTTGATTTTGTTCTCATTGACTATGTTTATTTATAATTTACCTTTCTCTTGTAAAATAGAGCACAGTTGCTGAAAGCTACAGAAACAATTATGTAGCTTGATCGGTTATTATAAAGTAAAGACCACTCATTCTCACCACCTCTCAAGCCCAGAGATATAATTCAGCCACAGCTCCCACCGCAGGATCCTCCTCATGGGCCTTGACCTACTCCTAGTCTCTCTGTTTAGTTTTATTATCCAAAAATAAATTTCTGGACACTCTGGTTCAGACTTGCAATTCAAAAAATATACGTCTTTTAAGGCTGATTTACTCCTCAGATTTCTCCCTCATTCCTTTCTTTCCTTACAATTTGTCTATTGAAGAACCCAGGGCCTTTGACCTGTTATCTCTACACAGTCTGGCTCTTACTGATTGCATGGTCACGCTGTAGTCCAACAAGTTCCTCTGGCTTTTGTATTTTCAGCAACTTTTTCATTCCAGTTATCTTCCTTGAAATTTAAATATTATCAAACCCAGATGGAACACATCAGTTGTCTTTATAACTTTTAAAATAATAGCTCTTGACAAATTTAAAAGTAAAAGAAACAAGTCTTAGGGAATTCAAAGGAGTGTGTTAAAACTATTTGATGTTTTATGGATTTGACAGGAGACTTTTTTAGGGAATAACAAAAGCTTTCTCATTACAGAAAAAAAGAATCAGCAAAATAAGCTATATAGTTAGATAGCAGAGTTGCTTTCCTGTTTTATCTCCCTAATTACTAACAGCATCCCAAGAATGCTGAAAGAAAAGAGAATTGTTAAATCTTCAGTGGTCCAACCCCAAACTTGATTTTGCTCATATGACTATAGGTGCCCTCAGATAACTTCCATAGGAGACATGTGCACTGACTTCAGATGCAGGCCCTTCAATCTCCCACCTCCTCCTGTGATGAGAAGAGGCACTTTTAACTTTTAATGAAATGATTAAAATGTGAGGCAGTTTAAAACTTTCCATACCCACCATCTTTGAAATGTCATGTTGTAAAATTATCATGAATTTTACTGAGATAAACCAAGTCTTACAGAGGTGACAGGTTTTAATAATTCTATCCAAGCTGCACAAAATCAAAAAAGAAATCCTGATTGTCAAGTAATGAGATAGGAAAGTGCTCCCTTACGGACTCTGGAAACTATCTTTCCTCCGATTTCTTCAGGACTGAACTTTTCCTTTCTGGAATTCATTGCTTTTCGATTTGCACTTAGGTGGACCCAAAACAACTGCTGGAGGATGGAATAAGGAAGGAGCTGGTTAAGCGTGTGGCTTTTGCTCTTCATAGGGGATTGATCTTCAACCCTCGAGCCAAGGTACCAGATCACCAAAGTGGGTCTGTCCTTTCCCTCTACTCGCCTTGCAAAATGTTCTAGAACACCATTTTTAACTGTTATGAACAAGACCTTTCCTACCTTCTAACATATATCTACTATATCATGTTCAGTACAGTCAATTGATATGTTTTTTGATCCTACATTATAATCCATTCATATTATAAGAAAATTCTTTTTAAAACCAGTCCTTTCCTTCACCTGTTGATCCCCAAGTTTAAGAATTAAACTGATGTTTGTGATTCCAGGTTCCTTCTCATAGTGAAAAGAATTTGTTAAACGTAAAACAGATTGGCACTATAAAGGCTGTAATTTTTTCTTTTGCTTGATCTTTCTGGGAATATGGTCATTTTTCTCAAGAGAAAAAGAATAGGCCCGAAATTTACATCTAGAGTACCTTTCACATCAGTAACTTCAATTTAAAATGTTTTAACTCTTAAGATTAGAGTCATCAAATGATATGAGAGAAATCACTGACATTCAGTTTTTATATATTCTTTTATATGAGGCTTTCTTTCCAAATGAATGAAATCTATTCTTTGCTGGATGTCTGGCATAAATTACCATTCCTCCTAGATGAGGTAGGAAATGAGTATTTCCAGAGCTGTCCCAAACCGTCACTGCGGTCTCTCACTTGGGGTATCCTTTAAAGTCTAATGTAGGTATTAGGGGGTGACAGTCTATGCCAATATAATAGGTTTCTGTTTCTTATTATGCACAGCCAAGTGAACTGATGCCAAAGCTGAAAGAGCTGGGAGCTACCATGGATGGGTTCCATCGTTCTTTTGAATACATTCAGGACTATGTCAACATTTACGGTCTGAAGATTTGGCAGGAAGAAGTATCTCGTATTATAAATTACAATGTGGAACAAGAGTGTAATAACTTCCTAAGAACAAAGGTATCTAAATAGATTTTAATATGCTTGACTCTATTTGTTACTTCTCACATGCCCCGTATGTGCCCCAAACCTCAGAAATGCCAACAACAAAGTTTATTTCAATAGTTACTAAAAATCAGTAACCACTACACAGTCACGAATACCTTCAGAAGCTGTGAGGGTCACAGAAAAGTTTATATGACACCTCACCTCTCGGAATTTACTGTCCTAAGGAGAAAGCAGACTTAATTAATTAAATGGCTACAGAATGAAGCTGTCTAGTGTAGTCGTTATAACTCGAGTGATCAGGAGTTCCAAAGAGTTAGGAGGTCAGCTGGGTTTCATCAGAGTGTATACCTAAGAGCAGAATTGCTGGGTCATTTAGTAATTCTGCATTTAACTTATAAACCACCAAACTGTTTCCCACAGTACCTGCACCATTTGTTCATTCCCACCAGTAGTGTCTGAGGGTTCTAGTTTTTCCACATCCTCGCCAACACTTGTTAATTACCTTTTTTTTTTTTTAAATTATAGCCATCCCAGTGTGTGTAAATGGCATCTCATTGTGTTTTTTTTTTGTTTTTTTTTTGTTTTTTTTTTGTTTTTGCGGTACGCGGACCTCTCACTGTTGTGGCCTCCCCCATTGCGGAGCACAGGCTCTGGACGCGCAGGCCCAGCGGCCATGGCTCACGGGCCCAGCCGCTCCGCGGCATGTGGGATCTTCCCGGACCGGGGCACGAACCCGTGTCCCCTGCATCGGTAGGCGGACTCCCAAGCACTGCACCACCAGGGGAACCCCATGTCTGTTTTTTTATTGGGTTACTTGAGCACCAAATTCTTAAGTGTCACAGCTGAGAAGATTGATTTTAGTTGGTAGTTAACAAGGAGCCACTCTGCAAGTTTTTAATTAGGTGACTGACATGATTCAGGTGACATTTTCAAAAGATTATGTATCTTCCAGCCTTATATTTTTGATTTTATTATTACATTGATACATGTTAACTTATAAGACAGAAAGCCAGAAATTCTTGTCTTTTTCCACTTCTCAATCACTGCACTTTTTCACAGATATTTCTTTTTTTATATATATTATATGTGGCATTTCTGAGAGGCTATTAATACAATTTTAAAAATTTCTTCTTCAAAATCAAGGAGCATTTATATTCACTGTTCATGCAACATTGTCTTTGTAAAACTATGTGAGGAAAGGATAAGTAGGTTACCTTATCAAAGATGTACTAAATATTTATGTTCTTGGGGTTCTTTTTTTTTTTTTCTAGATTCAAGACTGGCAAAGTATGTACCAGTCCACACATATTCCAATACCAAAGTTTACCCCTGTGGATGAGTCCGTAACATTTATTGGTAGACTCTGCAGAGAAATCTTGCGGATCACGGACCCAAAGTAGGTGTATCTGAATTCCACTGGGCTTTGAACGCCATGGACAGTGTCTCTCTAAACGTATATCACATCTACTTAGATCACACCCTTGTTCCTGCCACAATCAGAGCCTTTCTAATGGGTTTGTTAACTTCACTTTTTCCGAGACTGCATGTTTTCCTCAGTGTGACTGAGGAGACCCCAGTCCAAAGACATAAGATGAAAACAATTATAAGGTCTGTTCGGCCACCTCTTATTTTAGTCTGCTTCTCTTGCTTTCCAGCTGACATTTTACTCACTTGGGTTTGTGGACTCTCTGGTTTAATTAAAACTTTTAAAATTCCAAATTGCTCCTCTGTGCCTGTGTACCTATGGCACACTCCTGCATTGCAGTCACTGGCTCTTGCACTTGCCAGCTCATGCCCTGACCTTTTAAGATGACCTCCTTGTTTCTTAGCCCCACCCAGGCACTTCTGCATAAGGACCAGAATTTTTTTTTTAATATTTATTTATTTGGTTGCACCAGGTCTTAGTTGCGGCAGGCAGGCCCCTTAGTTGCAGCATGTGGGCTCCTTAGTTGCGGCATGCGGGCTCCTTAGTTGTGGCTCACCAGCTCCTTAGTTTCGGCATGTGAACTCTTAGTTGCGGTGCACGTAGGATCTAGTTCCCTGACGAGGGATCGACCCTGGGCCCCCCCTGCATTGGGATCGCAGAGTCTTATCCACTGCGCCACCAGGGAAGTCCCAGGACCAGCATTTCTTGAGCACGCACCTTGTGCACTCTTCCTAGCCCCTGGCACACATCCCTTCACTTACTCATCACAGCAGTCTTAAGGGGTAGGCATTGTTATTCGTCCCACGTTAAATCAAAGTAACTGAGACACAGAAAAGCTCAATCACTTGCCCAGAAGTTAATAAACAGTGGACCCAGAATACACATCGGGTGCTCTGACTCTGGAACCCAACTGTTAAAGCATGTGTCATTCAAGGGCAGACTTGCAGCCATGACTTACAGTTTATATACAGTCACATGGGTGAAAATCTCATAATCAAAACAGCCCTGAGAATATTTCAGGTGGGCACCACAGTGGAGGCTTGACGCTGCCTGTCTCAGAAGTCCAGCTGAGCTAGTTTTCCTCATTTTTTTTCAGTTGAGCCTCTGATGAAGCAGTTGGTACTAAGCCCAGCCAAGGGGAAAGCAGGCTCCTGCCTGCTGTCTTATGTTCACCCCTGGGTCGTGCTTGTTCAGCCATTCCGCCTGGTGTGCTTACCCACGGAAAGATGATTTCTCTTCTTTTTCAGTTCAGCTGTGCGTGCATAGTTGGTTTTGTGTAAGTTGAATGTCCGTATCACACGTCTTCTTTATACTACCTTCAAATTCAGGCTGATTTTGTCCTTCGAAACTTATGAAGCTTCACAAACCAGATGTCACCTTCAGCAGAAATGAGTTCCGTCTATGCCTCATGGGCCAGAAAGCCTAAATGATCCGAAACGCTCTGTGACTCCTCTTGGGCACCCATGGGTTGGTCACCGAAGCCCTCCTAGAAAACTGTCCGCCTGACTCACCTAGTGCCGTGTTAATACTGGCAGAAAGGATTAAGCATGATTGGGATTTCCATGTCGTATATGATTTCATCATCAAAATTGGGAGCCTCTCAACTGACGCATTCAAAGTGCCAGCACTGAGCGCTGGAAGCAGGACACTGAGGCCTGAAAGTAGACTGTGGCTCTGGAAGTCATCTTGTTCTTCCATTTACTTCCAAATTTAAAATTCCCTAGCTCCTGAGCCTCTTTTAATTCCCTGCCAAGCCTCATTTCAGTAAAGATATGTATTGGCTCTTAGGATTGAGGGCATATTATTTTGTGGAGGCTGTTGAAGGTAGAGGCTGGGACTCCACCCCAGACCTACCCAATCCAACTCTCCAGAAATGGGATCTGGGCGTCTGTTTTTTAACATGCTCTACCAGTGATTTAAGGTCCGTACGCCAACATTTGAGAACCATTAAAATGGTGGTTGTGGGTATGGTGTTGGAAGCCTCGGTTATTTCATCTATAAAATGAAGGTCAAACAGCTCGTACATCACAGCTATTCTGAGGATGAAGTGTGAGCACACGGAAAGGTCTTGGCCCAGTGCCTGACACATAGGAAGCGCTCGGTAAACGTTGTTGGTTGTTATCATTGCCATCGTCACACTCCTGAGTCTAAAAGGGAATCGCTGGTCAATGACCAGAACTGGGAGGAAAGAGGAAATGGCTTTGTCATCATAGTCTCAGATGTGAGGACACAAGGATTCGAAGTTCCTTTCTTACCAAATTGGAAATGACACAAGACTGTGTTTTGTCCCTAGTCTCTGGATATTTAAAGAAAGACCCTCCAGAGAGACAACAGGGCTCTAAAGCCTTCCAGGCTGATGGCCGAATCTAGCCTTGTCCTCAAGACAGGACTCCAAACAGCAGCCCAACCCAGTGGAAATGAAGCAGTCCAACTGGTCACATAGCAAGGGCAGGAAGAGGTGATTTAACTGAATTTTGCCTTCCTGGCCCAGTGAACGTTCACCGTGAGATGTCTTGGGTGCCTAGATGCAGAGGTTATTAAAGCGCAAATCATGAAACCATTGTTCTTCCTATCCAATGCCCCTAATCCTGTTGCATCCCACATCCCTTCAGGATGAATTCTGAGCTGCTTTTGGGTTTTGAGTTTGTTTTGTTTTTGTTTTAGAATGACATGCCACATTGACCAGCTGAACACTTGGTATGATATGAAAACCCATCAAGAGGTGACCAGCAGCCGCCTCTTCTCAGAAATCCAGAACACCTTGGGGACTTTCGGTCTGAATGGGTTAGACAGGCTTCTGTGCTTCATGATTGTCAAAGAGTTACAGGTGAGCTTTTTGGCATTCGTGCGTGTTTTCTGCTATCCTGGCGGAGAAGAGAGTAGTTCGTTTAACCTTTCTTTCGTGCTTTCCTAGACTGATATCAGGCATGTGTATATGACTCCTGTTAAATAGATAAGAACTGAGAATAAACTGGAGTTTCTTTGGCCAGCATAGTGTTTTTATGGGTAGACTGTTCTTGTGAATTTCATCTTGGAAACCAGCAACTCCTCCTAACGGGTGTTTCTGATGGGAACTGGAAGTTGCTGCTTCCCCGTCATCCTATTTGTAGCGTTGTGTGAATGCAGCTAGTTTGTGTTCTGCATAGCATTTTAGTTAACTGGAGTATTTATTCATTATGTTTTGCTCTTCGATCATGCCTTCTTGTTTTAGAATTTCCTCAGCATGTTTCAGAAAATTATCTTGCGAGACAGAACTGTGCAGGATACTTTAAAAACCCTCATGAATGCCATCAGCCCCCTAAAAAGCATTGTAGGTAAGTGTTCTAAAACGAGGCTGAGGTAGAGAGAACACTGTAGCCTTTCCAAAGTTACTAAATAGAAAATCATATTTTAACCTTTCAGCAAATTCGAATAAAATTTATTTTTCTGCCATTGCCAAAACACAGAAGATATGGACCGCTTATCTGGAAGCTATCATGAAGGTATGTCGTGGGAGAGAGGGGAGAAGCAAGGCTATGGTTTTTTAATTATTATTTTCTTGTAACTTGGTTGCCCAAAGAAAGCCACTTTTCTTTCTTTGGCCATCAAAACAAAAACACAACATTTCAGTTTGTCATTATTTCTAAGTTCTTTTGATCTTTGGCTGTTCTTGACTGTGCTTTTCATTGGCCTATTCATTGTTTTTCTTTCACTGAAGAAAACTTTCATTTTGAAATGACTTTTGGCAAGAGGTGCTTTCACAGAAGGAAATAGAAGTTTTCCTCCCTCAGCTATACTCCATCCTTATGTAACAAGTTCATTAATGAGTTGCTGTCAGTTTGCCACCCTAATCTGGACTGGCCTGAGTCTCACCTCTGTAGGAAGCCAAGAGAGATTACAGAGATGCTTAGAAGGGGCTTTGGAGGTTTCCCAGTGACTATTATGGACCACTGTTGTATCAATAATTGCTGGTAATTCAATAGTAGCCAAGTCTTGGGTCTAAATCACTGATCTTTACATTAAAACCCCCAAGGACCAATTTGTCCTTTTGTCTTGAATTAGGGAACCTGCAGTCACTAAATGGGCATAATAATCTGGAACAGCATGGAAATACTTGTGCTTTTCAACGGTGACAGCAGCCACTATCCACATGGAGCTGTTGGGCGCTTAGAACGTGGCTTGTGGGGAGTGAGGACCTGAATTTCAAATTTTATTTCATTTTAATTGTTTAAATTTAAACAACCACAGGCAGCCAGTGGCTGCTCTCTTGGTCATTGCAGCTCTAGAGAAATCACAGAGAGAAAGAGTGACAGTCCAGAGCTCTCTAATAGGCGAACAAATAGGTAGAATGAGCTTATCACCTCCCAGGCTCCTTAACCTCTCCAGTATCTTATTTAAATAAGAACAAGTTACATAAAACTGCATTTATTTCTGTTTCCATTTCCAGATTGGTATTTTCTAGGGAATCCTTGACATAGAGTATCTAGAATTAAGCAAGGAATTATATGGGCAGAGACAAGGTTGGAGGGACATTTTTGAGTGGCCTGGAAGAACCCACTGTTTTCTTGGCCTTGCCCTATTCTAATTTTTAAATAATAATAGTTTTCTGTTAATAAAAGGTTTCTTACTTACAAATAGCATTTTTTTGGATTCACTTTTATTTTCTTGACATAAGTAGAGTAGCCTCATAAGAATAGTGGTCGAAGGTAGTACATTTGAGGTCGTTTGACACTTTTAACTGTTATAAAGTCCATTGATCTAAATGATACCTTTTCTTCACTCTTAGAGAAGACCACTCTTTTTTTTCCTTTCTCTGCTCCCAACAACTCAGAGGAAATGTGTTCATTTCTTCTTTATTGTTGCCATCATTACTAAACAACCTCCCTTCGTATTCCTCCTCTCCCCTTTGCTAATCTTTTAGGGATAGCTTTTCTAGAAAAGAGAAGGAATTTACTGCATAAAAAGTTAGGGTATACTGTTGACTTTATGATACCAACAAATTGAACTTGTCAGAGCCAGCTGAACTCTTACCTCAAACTGACCCAAAGATAGTTCCCTAACACCTGACAGTCGCCATGGATACCTCCAAATATCCTTTATGCTCATCATTACTTGGAAATTACAATGGTTGATCCACTGTGTTAGCATAACTCCAGGTCACAAATCCATTCTTTTAATAGCTTGCGAATTACATTTTGTTACAATTGGCTTCCATTGTTATCCTGTATGTTTTATTTCGTACATTCAAAAGAATTATTCTGAGACAATGTCCATAGTCTTCGCTAGATTCCTTAAGAGGTCCAAGGTGCCAACAAAAGGTTAAGAACCTCCGGATTTGGGGTTATCAGTGTTAGAAGGGCCTTCTTGGAAGATTGTATGTAGATTATTTTATTACCTAGATTATTTCTTGATCTGTAATCCTGAGTGATGTAGACAGGCTTATATTGACCGAATATTAGAGTGAAATGACATCCTTAGGACTTGAGAAATTTCAGTTTAGGACAAATAAAGGAAGTAGGGCTTCTCATTAGTGGGTACTGAACATGGAGAATTTATTCCAAAAGATCAAAAATAGAGCTTCAAAACACACACCTTTAATCCATGGACAATTGAGCATTAATGGATCACTTTGTAAACTGTTAGACATCAGGGCTATTTTGAAGTTGGTGTACAGGAATCTCTCCAGACATTTCTTGAAGGGTCCTCTGCTCCGTTAGGGATGATGCTGGCCTTAGCCATAAAGGCAGTCCAGGAAATCCTTGAATTTTTCTTTAGAATGTTGTGATCCTTCCAATAAAAGCTCGTCATCTTTTTGTTTGTCTCCTCGCTATCTGTTTGAAATCCTTGTGTAGTTTACCTGTTCTCTCTCTTGCTTGTTCACAGGTTGGGCAGATGCAGATTCTGAGACAACAGATTGCCAATGAATTAAATTATTCTTGTCGGTTTGACTCCAAACATCTGGCAGCTGCTTTGGAGAATCTCAATAAGTAAGTGCCGGCATTTGAAACAGCCAGCTGTGGGCCTGGATTGTTCATCATCGATTAGCATTCCAGTTTCTTGTTCAATACCTGCTCTTTTAAGTTCTTCTTGAGTGAGAAGGCTCTCTGAATTTACAGGCTTTCTTCCCATAGGTAATCAAATCTGTCTTGGTCTGTCTCTCTTTTTTTTTTTCTTTTTTTTGATAGATTCATTTATTCAGCCAACATATATTGATCACTTAATACACACCAGACACCATGCTAGGTACTTGCACAGACTGAGAAGGCAATTATTACCAAAATCCACTCCTGGCTTTCCACAGGACTGAGTCACTAATTCTTCTGAGGGCGGTGGAAGCGCACCGCTGCCCGGGTGTGGCTGTGAGAACGCATCCCGGTGCACAGCCACACCCTTTACCTCTCCTTCAGCTTGCTCTCTTTTCGAGCCTCCTGCTTAAAGATAAATAATCTGTGCTTCTTGGTCACAAAGTCAGTGCTTTTGACAAAGTAGGTAGTGAAAACAGTTCAGTCAATTCATAAAACTTTGAATGGTGAAAGCATTTGATTTGGGTGAACTCCAAAAGATAATGTAATTCTAGGTCAAATTTTCCATTTGTAACCAATGACAGGTATGGAAATTGAGAATTAGAAGGATCAAGCCCTTGTTTTACAGGTGAGGACACTGGATCCCTGGAAGATCATAGCTTGTATTAACTGTTGTCTAGATTCATTTTATCTCTAATGTTTATCACTGTTGTTTTTGTTTTTGTTTTTGTTTTCCTTCACCTTCATCTAGGGCTCTCCTAGCAGATATCGAAGCCCACTACCAGGACCCTTCACTTCCTTACCCCAAAGAAGATAACACACTCTTATATGAAATCACAGCCTACCTGGAGGCAGCTGGCATCCACAACCCACTGAACAAGGTTAACGATTAAAATATATGATGGTGTGCTGGGGGATAGTGTGGTACCTAAGGCCATCTGGCCCAGATTGCTGTGCTCAGGTACTGGGAGGACCTGGTTCCCATCCTGGAGCCTCCCTTCTCTTAAGTTCCTGCCCTTTATGGGCTCCCGTTTCCCACGTGTAATATGAGGATGATCACACCGTCCCTGCCTCACTCAGGGCTGTGGGAATCAAGTGATACAGTGTTTGTCAGAACTCGTTGAAAAGTGAAAAGCGCTATATCTATAGGAGATGTGTTTTAGGTTTCTCTGCGGGTTGGTATTTGAACTGCAGCTAAATGGTGGCATTGATCCTTCTTGCCCAAAGATACTTCCCTCTGTGGCTGACAGTAATCACAATCACAGTCTGGGGCCACAAGTCCTTTTCTGCAATTCTGATCTCCATAAACCTCTGAGAACTGAAAGTTTTTTCCACAAGTTGGTGCCAGATCTCACTTGGTGCCAAAACCTGTCCCAAACTGACTTGCGGCTGTTTATACTCCTGTGAATTTTCATGTTTTGATGCCGAAATACTGATAACTTTCATTACAGGTTGTTACCCTAGACTCTATATTACCTTTCTAAAATCTTTATTGTAATATGAAATTCTGAAATCTATACAATCCCCTGGGTTTGGGGTAAAAAATTATGAACCTAAGTAGCACCTAACATTTTGTAATTATGTGCCAAGCACTGTGTTAACCCCACGATGGGTGCTGTCACTTGATCTCAAAGCAGTCCCTTAAATGTGCCCTTGTTGGGGGAGGATCCTGAGGCTCAGAGGTTGATAACTTCCCAGGGCTCCACACTAGCCAGCAATGGAGCCTGGCAGTCTGACCAGAGCGGGCGCTCCTGGCCAGGATGCCACCCCACCTCCCAGGGAACCGGTCCAACAGGGAGGAGGGAGACGGCTGGGTGTGTTCTGACTGTACTTCTCTGCCCCGTGAACTGGGGTGATGCTACATCCAGAGACCGCTCTGTGGCATTGCCTGCGGGAAAACCACTGGACAAAGAGACGTCTGCTTGCTTCCTGCTTACACGCCGCCACGCACTGCTCTGCGGGTCTTTCCTTCTTTCTTTCTCCCTCTTTCTCTTTCCCTCCCTCTGCCCTCCTTCCAGCTTTGCCTTGACTTTCTTGCTCATCGCCTTTTTCTCCCCTCCTTTTGTTGCTGACATTAACAGGATTCAGGGGGGAGGTAACTGCTAATCTAAGCAAAATTGTTCCCATCCCAACAGGGCTAATTGTCAAGTGGGTATCTGTTTGGTGGGGGAATGGTCAGTGGTAAATAAAACTCTGAAGGCAGCAAGTTAATGGAACCATCCTAGTTTTCAGCAGTCAGAAGAGCAAACAAATAAATGGCAGCTTCCCTTTGAAAGTGTATTCTGTGGTATTGTGTGATGTGAAGAGCCCATCTCTTCCCTTCTCTTTCCAGATATACATAACAACAAAGCGCTTACCCTACTTCCCGGTTGTCAACTTTCTATTTTTGATCGCCCAGTTGCCAAAACTTCAGTACAGCAAAAACCTAGGTACTGTATGACATTTATTCTTTGCAGTAAGGAACAATAACGGTAGATTAACATCTAACCAAACAGCTCTTGGTATAGAATGCTATGTCACACATGAGGTCTTTCATAGTTAATTGCGTGTTTATAAAATCCATGTCTTTGGGCCTCTGAAATATGATGCAGACGGTGGATTTAATATCAACCAAGTATAATCCACCTTTAATTTACAGTGGCTGATTATCCAACTTGTAAAATGTGTGGGACCTTTGCTTCTCTCTCTTCTTTAAGGAGCTGATTATGGTGGGAAAGAAACTTCTTTTTGGTTAATGTTCTTTCAGCAAGTGTCATGGGCCTACTGTGTATCTGGAACTTTGGTATGAAGAGTAAAAATATGGTTACATACAGGAGACTAATCCAGGGATATCCAGTACTTTATTTTTGAAAATACTTGATACAAACAATAGATACCAAAGGCTATCAGTATATTTGTCCTGTCCAAGGATATAACCCAATGTTTTTTTGTCATTGACTTTATCTTGAACATTTTTATAAGATTCCCGGGTATTTCCTCTGTCTCCAAACTTTATATCTAAGTAGAGATTTTTAGAGTCTGCTGTAGAGTTTAATTTACTCTGAAAGTATTGTAAGAGCTTTTCCATGAATGTAACCATGTACTTTTTTTAACCAGCAATTCCAAAATATATTTCTTCCTTCAAGTATTTCCCTTCCTATTCCAAAAGGTTTTTTTTTAGGATAAAGATGTGGATTCTCTGTAAGGTTTTTATTCCCTCATTCAAAAAGATTCCTTGATTCCAGACACAGCCCCAATAACAATACCTGTTACAGCCACAGAATGCAGGGCATGGTGGCGCCCAGTAAGTCCTTGCCATAAGAGGGAGGGAACACGTGTGTGTTTGGATTCTGGCTTCATGACTTATCACCTGTGTGACTTTGGCCAAGTTACTTAACCTCTCAGGCCAAGCAGATTTCAAAAATACCTATGACATTACCTCTCACAGAGCAAATGCTTATCTGATGCTGGATCCTTTTCTGTATGTTGGTCAAAATCAATGTAAAGAACCATCCCAAGATGGACTTAAAAGTTCATCTCAAGATTCAGAGATTCATGACCTCCCTCTCTTGTCCCTGTGTTATTACAAAATAAGAATATATGCTTCTTTATAATGGTGAATTGTCAGTGCATGAAGATACCTTGTTTTCATTAAGACGGTTTGTTAAGTGGTCTCGTTCTTAGGTAATATTTCTTTCATTGCATGTATGGTTATGGTCAGGCTCCTTGATTATACAACTCCTTATGGGAAATATGTCACTATTCCAGTGAAATAGTGATAGTGGAAGATCAGAATTCCCAGATCTTTAAACAAAACAGAACAAAACTGTTAAGTGTCTTAGAAATGTATGTATACCTGACTACAGTTCTTTTTTTTTTTTAATATTTATTTATTTATTTTGGCCGTCTGGGTCTTAGTTGCAGCACGTGGGATCTTCATTGCGGCATGTGGGAACTTTTTAGTTGCGGCATGCAGACTCTTCAGTTGTGGCATGCTGACTTCTTAGTTGCGGCATGCTGACTTCTTAGTTGCGGATCTAGTTCCCTGGCCAGGGATCAAACCTGTGCCCCCTGCATTGTGCCCACTCTACCACCAGAGAAGTCCCCTGGCTACAGTACTTTTCATGAATTAGGCTGATGTGTTAAGTCGGGGATCAAATTAAAGAAAAGCAGGACTGAGGAAGGAACATCGGCATGTTTGTGGACCCTAAAAACATTTATTTAACCTTGTAAGCATTGTTCTCAAGACTGATCTGAGAAACGCACGCCTGCCTTGGTCTTTTAAGGAAGAATCTCTGTGGTGCTCATTCAAAGGAAGTTTTTGTTGTAAACATCACTTTTGTTCTCCACCTGGAAAGGATTACTTCTCCATGTTCTGAGTATGGCTAGAGTCTTTTGCAGTGGGCATTGAGTAATTTGGAATTGCCAAGGCCTGGGTTAGGTAACTTGTTTTGGCATCTTAAGTAAGTTTTTCCAGTCTTCACAAAAACCCAAATATGGGATCTGCGGGTCTGTCTGACCAGTTTTAACTTTTAATCGACTGCCAATCCTTTTCGCAAAGTGGTTGTACCATTTTACAGCCCATCAGCATTTGGCCATCTCAGTCTTTTTAATTTGAACCATTCTAATGAGTGTGTATGGTATCTCATTATAGTTTTAACTTGCCTTTCCCTGATGATTAATGATGTTGAGCACTTTTTCAAGTGCTCTTTGGCCGTTCTTTATATCTTTTTTGTTTGTTTCTTTATATTTTTCTTTGTTAAGTGTCTGTTCAAGTCTTTTGCCTATTTTTAAATTGGGCTGGTTGCCTTTTTTAAAAAATTAATTAATTTATTTTTATTTTTGGCTGTGTTGGGTCTTTGTTGCTGCGCACGGGCTTTCTCTAGTTGTGGCGAGAAGGGGCTACTCTTGGTTGCGGTGCACGGGCTTCTCATTGCAGTGGCTTCTCTTGTTGCAGAGCATGGGCTCTAGGCGTGCGGACTTCAGTAGTTGTGGCATGTGGGCTCACTAGTTGTGGCTCACGGGCGCTAGAGCACAGGCTTAGTAGTTGTGGCACACGGGCTTAGCTGCTCCACAGCATGTGGGATCTTCCCGGACCAGGGCTCGAACCCACGTCCTTTTGTTTTGTTTTGTTTTCAACATTGTGGTCTGTCTCCTGTTCCCCATACAGCCATTCAGGCAGAAGGTCAAGGTCTCCAGATTTGGGCAGAAATCCTTAGTGAAAAGGCCAGCTTTGGCACTCATTCACTTGACATATTTCCTTCTTCGACTGTCCTGATTTCTGCATGTTCTTTTCTTGTGTAACATTTAACCTTGTGTTTAAAGATACTTTTAAAATCTTATCCAGCATTTTGAATGTTTTCATTTAAGAGAGTATTTCAAGGTATTTAGTATGCCATGCTGCCATTAACAGAAGCCGATTCTAGGCAATTTTTATTTCCTCATTTACGTTTATCTATATCTTTAAATTTTCTACAGTTGCATCCATTAATTATATAATCCAGAAGAAACAGTGATGGTAATTATAAAAATTAGTACCCATTTTAGGATGTTGAATCCTTCAGACCACTAGAAGCCTCCACCAAATCCTGGGCCTAATTCAAAATGTAGTCCTGGATTATCATTCCCTCACGTAATCATCTGCCAGTGGTGATATGGGCCCCAGACATTTTGACATTCACGAACATTCATACTAAATGAATGTTGCCTAAGGCAAGCAGTTCGCTTGGTGGTAATTTGTAATTTGTCGGTCCTTGCAGGCATGGTCTGCCGAAAACCTGCCGACCCTGTGGATTGGCCGCCACTCGTGCTGGGACTGCTCACCCTGCTGAAGCAGTTTCATTCCCGGTACACAGAACAGTTCCTGGCATTGATCGGCCAGTTTATCCGCTCCACAGTGGAGCAGTGTACAAGGTACAGAAGGCCAACCAGGAAAAAATGGAATTGATGTTACAGAATGGGCTGGGAACCTCGCATGGCAAATTCCTCTTATCATCCCCCTAGTAGAGACAGGAACTGACTGCTCACCTGGCTCTGTAAAGCAGGTCGGGGCACATCTCCTTGTTTGGGGCAATTAAAGGTGTGCCCATCCTTAGTCACGCTGCCGAGGAGCCCTGGGAGCACGCACTGTGAATCCGTCATAACCAGCATCAGCAAGCTCCGTGGGGAGAAAGTGCAGGCCTGCCCCTCTGCATCCTGGACACTGTGCTCAGACCTCAGTGAGCCCGTGTCCTCCCACTGGGCCACTGCCCAGGGATGGCTCCACCCTCCAGTGGAGTGTCAGGGAGCACCTCGTGGGCAGCATAGCCCGAGTTCCTGGTGTGTAATGGAACAAATTGCACGGAAGTTCCTACGTGATATAAAGCTTGTAAACCTTTAGTTCTCCCCTCCCCCACCCCAAATGTGGCTTTTCTGGGATAGAAACAAGTTATTTGCATGAGATGCTGGGTCCTGAGTCTCCTTCTCCGCTACCCTAAAGGGTCAGCAGGCACCATGTGGTGCAGCCCCGTGTAGGCCGTTCAGAGAAGTTTGATTCCATCCTCCGGGCTGTGTTCTGAAGATAGGCCAGCAAGATCTGGCTTGCTGTGACTCAGGAGGAGGTGCTGTAGATTTGCCTCTACTTTGGCTTCATTTAGTCATCTGTCGTTTTTTTAGTCTTTCAGTATTTTGACTGAGGGTCCACTGTGTACAAAGCAGTTAACCGATCCAGACTGTTCTCTGTTGCAGCCAGAAGATACCAGAAATGCCTGCAGATGTTGTGGGTGCCCTTCTGTTTCTGGAGGATTATGTTCGGTACACAAAGCTACCCAGGAGGGTAAGCAGTAGATAAAGAACAATATTAATGCCCTTTTTGTAGAAAGATGGTATGAAGCATGGCCTTGGACCCATGAGGAGTGAAGTCCAGAGGCTCATTCCCAGTGGACACCTCTGAGCCCCTCGCCCTGCTCTACCCCCGGCTCGGCTCTAAGATGTTCCCTCCTCCTCCACGTGTTCAGTGCTTTGCGAGAAGACAGGGTTGAACACAGCTTCCTCCCTCTTCTTGCCCTCTACCACACCCTCCTCCGGTCTGCAGCTCAGGCTGTTGAGGAGGAGCTAAGATGAGCTCCAGGGGAGAATTCCTTAAGGGGTCGGGGTAGAGAATGATTGTGTGCTTCATTTTTCATCTCTACAGTAACCTGCTTCCCACAGCAAGTTTGGCTAAGTTCACACCATGGTTGAAGTGCTATACAACCACCGTTTCCAGAAATGACAGATTACTTTCCACCTCCTAAGATACTCTTTTATTTTCTCAGTAGTAATTCCACTTTGGTAAGTTTTAGTTGAGAGTGGAGAGCTTGACCCTGAAATATAAAAAAACCTTCAATAGATGCTGAAAAGCCATTCTGATTTTGAAAAATTAGTAGGTTAGGAATCAAAGTTACTTTTTTATAACAAAAACCAAAGATGACGCTTTTAAAATTAACTAGCAAGGTCAGACTTAATTCTAAGTGCTACTGGCATTCTCATCAAGGTCAGGACGATAAGAGTTACATGGTGATGCTGATGCTCACTGCTGCTTTTGTTGTACAGGTTCCAGACAATAGAATAGGAAATGAAAGATTTAAAATGCATCATGAAAAGAAGACAGATTTGTTTTATTGAGAATGAATTTGTCTTCCTTGAATACCCGATAGAAACTTGTGGAAAACTATTAAAACAATAAGAATTCAGAAAGTAAGCTGATTACATAATATACAAAGTGAATACACTAATAACCAATTCAAAACTATAATGTGAAAAAGATCCTATTGACAGAATTAGCAAGGAAATAACATAGCCAAGAATAATAAACTCTGTAAGAGATATGAAAGAATATTTAGGAAAAAACTATAAAATTTTGAAGTCCACATTTCTGAATGAGGAAACTCAAGTATTAGTTCTTTCTAGTTTATAATCTTATTGCAGTTATAATCAAAATCCCAGATAATGTTTATAACTTGGAGGGGGGTTAGAATTTTTTTAAATTTCATAGAACTGGGCTTCCCTGGTTGCGCAGTGGTTGAGTCCGCCTGCCGATGCAGGGGACACAGGTTCATGCCCTGGTCCGGGAAGATCCCACATGCTGCGGAGCGGCTGGGCCCGTGAGCCATGGCCGCTGGGCCTGCGCATCTGGAGCCTGTGCTCCACAACGGGAGCGGCCACAACAGTGAGAGGCCCGTGTACCGAAAAAAAAAAAAAAATTCATAGAACTTAGGCTAAAGCGGAACATCCTATATATAAAACACCAAAGGAGGAAGAAGCCACAAAGGATTTAGAGATTTCATCTCTATAAGTGCTGAATGTAATGAAACAATTCTCTGTCAGATGTCTCAAAATTTTTTTAAAAAAATTGGGAAAACTATTAACAAAAGAACTTTTTTTTTCTAACTTATAGTGTGCTCTTCTAGATCAATAAGAAAAAGATAATCAATCCAACCGAAAAAAAAAAAAGGAGTTTTCAGGAAACAGGCAGTTTTCAGGAAAAGAAATACAAGTGGCCAGTAAACATTTGTGAAGATGTTCAACCTTACGTTAAAGGGACATGAATCAAAGTAACAGTAAAATGGGTAAAAAGTAAAATGTTGGGCGCCCAGTGCTTGGGAAAGTTTCAAAGAAATGGGACTTCTCAGTACTATCAATGGGAATGTAAATTTGCTTATCTCTGGAGAGGGCAATTTGACTTTATCTATTTAAAAAACTTTTGTAATATCTTACTGATCCCAGCAATTCCACTGCTAGAAATTTACCTGCTGGGTATATATGCAAAAGTTCACCAAGATGTACATGTAAGGATATTCAGAACATAAAATTTAGCAGAAGGACAGAAAATTATGTGATTCTAGTTTTGAGTGTGTGTGTGAGTGTGTGTAAACTGGAAGAATTTGATACAAAATAATTAGCAGTTTTAGTTTTCTCGTAAGGAATTGAGATTAGAGATTATTCCTTTTTTATACTTCTCTACATTTGCTAAATTTTCTCTAATTAGCAGGTGATAACTTTATAGTCAGAAAAAAATTAAATACTGCTCTTAAAGACTACCAATTTCCAGTGCTTGGAGATCACCTAGTTCTACATTCCACCCCATTTACCCCGTTCCACCCCTCTGAGGGCTTCCCCAGCACAGTTAAGGAATGCCTGCCTTTGAGTGTCTTCCTCCTCTGGCCTCAGTCACTTGCCAGATGTCCCGTTCTGGCAAGTGACTGAGGTTGGCCATCAGTTAATTATGAGGTGACCTGAGACTACTTCTTAGTACTTCCCAGAGGCATGTGCATCCTTGCAGATCCAAGTGCCTTTAAGAGCCAAGGAGCTCACGTCTGGGGCGGGGGTGGGGGGACAGGGAGCTGTATAGCATCCCTTCAGATGTCAGCAGTGCCAAGAAATTAGACACCAGCAGTAGGACACCAGAAGCAGAAGGTGGCGGTTTCAATTAGTGGCCCAGTATTTCCCTGTGATTCACCTTGCTCCATAGGATGTCTTCATGTCATTAATTTTCATATGGAAAAATTTGAACTGCTTCTTATAACACTATGAAAGTTAACTCTTATTTTTTTTAGGTTGCTGAAGCACACGTGCCTAATTTCATTTTTGATGAGTTCAGAACAGTCCTGTGACGTTTTTTGACTTCTGCGTCTTCAGTGGAAGGATTATCCTTAAATCTTCCCACCGTCACTAAAATGAACTTGGAAATGAAAAGAAACCCGACTGCTCAAAGAACTGCATTTTTTCCCTTTATTGTGGGAAACGTCAGACGTTCTGAGTAAGATGTATTTCACGGAACTAATTAATTAATATTGTTTAAATCATGGTATTATATACAATTTATATCATGTAGAAGCAGAACACATTTTGTACTGCCTCTTATAAATGCTGAGTGTAATTGTTGTGTATAAATCCATTTAGTTTTATGTTCTAGAGAACTATTTGTGCAACTCCAGATTTTCAGTAAAATAGTACTGCCAGTACCCAAAGTCATCCTTCTGCCTATGATTCAAAAACCACATATTCACCCTGCAAAAAACCTTGTCTGGAAGGTAAGAGAGGAGCCTGGTAGGTCCAGTGTTGTGTCCATGGTCACATCCACGACAGGCTGGCAGGCACATGGTGACCAGAGAGACTAGTAGCAGATGCAGAGACCATGCAATCCGTGGACCACGTACCATGGAAGTTTGTTCATGTCTGAGGCTCAATGTCCTCTTCCAATCCAGATACCTTGGGGGTTCCCTGCAGCCCTTCTGTAGGACTCCCCAACTTCAGCTGCTCCTTCCTCAGCAAGCCCTGAGCCCCACCCCAAGTCCCCACTCCCTTTTTTTTTTTTATAACAGCTTAGCCATTAGCTTTTAACTCCTCCAAAATCCTAAATCACTTCTGAATGAAAATTACCCTGAAAGAGGAGCTGCCATCCTCCTGTGGCGATTTGGATAAGAGCAAGAAAGGTGTTTTAACTCTGACTGTATAGCTATGTCCTCTGGAGAGGAGAGGTACAAGCAAAAGAAACAAACAAAAAACACCCAGTATCTGAAATGTGCTTGACAGTCAGTTAGCAAATAGTAAGAAAAGCAGCATTAATTTGTAGTCAGGAGGCAAAGCTTGAGTCCTGATTCTGCCACTAATTAAACTTTGTCCCAAGGTAGCCTACTGGCATCATCTATAAAATCAGGGCTAATGATTTCTCTGGTTCCCTTCAGTTTTCTGATTTTATGATAAGTTATTTCTTTTGTCAGAAGGTCTCAAATCCTAAGATACTGGAAGAGAAAAAAAATGACTTTATATGCTTCATTTCACCATCATTGTAGAAAGGATTTTAAAAAGCATCTAGTCAGCAGAGGGAAGCAGAAGGCTTATCAGCCCAGCTTGGTGGAAACCCAGGGAGGAATTTTAAAAGTGAACTGAAAGTTGCCTGGCATGTAAGGAGTTTGGGAGTCTCACCCACCGAAGCTGACACGTGAACTCAGCCGGTAAGTCTGTGGCCATCGTACGTCCACTTCTCAGAACTATCTTGCTGTTTCTCATTTGTAATCAGATGCACTGCAGTAACTGCATGAAATGAGAGCTTTAGTTCTCTGTGAAAATGTTCCCCGCATAGAAAGCCAGCTGCTAATAAAATGGTGAGATCTAAGAAAGTGTATTTTTAACCAGACAATTGAAGTGTATGATTTATCAGAGGGGAATTTCACAAAACCAAGCAAATGAGTCCACATACACTGTGCTAAAACAAGGCGAAGTGATCTGGCTAGTGAAAAATTTCCTCAACTGAAAAAATTTCAACTTAAAAGTTGAACAAGAGAAATGTTAATTATAAAAGCTTTATTTTATAAATAAAATTTTAGCTCTAATCGTTAGAATCTGAAGTAGTTACTTAAAATTCCTGGTTGTATTTTACTGCTCTTTTAATGGAAGCAATTTACTTTAGTGATATTTGGGGATTTACTTAAGTCTCATGATACCCTTCTGAATGTCCATAATCTCTTCAAATGTACTGTAACCTCAGTAAAGTCTGACTGATTTTAAGGCATTATGCCAGATATTGCAAGTGCTTATTTGTTCATTCACTGTTTCTTGAAATAAGCCTAGCCTGGCTTATTAATGTTACACAGTGGAATTTATATAAAGCCCTCGATTGCCTTTCCATATAAATGTGATATTTTCTAAGAACTCAGAAAATAACCTTATCCAATTGCATAAGTGAGGAAGGACAGGTGGATAGATGAGGAAAATAAGGTCCAGAGATATTAAGGCAACTTCCCCAGCGTCAGGAGTTATTTAACAGAATAGGTTTCCCTCCGCATTTTCCATCCCACTTTAGTTTCTTTTTCATGAAGTTACGTAAAGAAGTCCACAGCACGAGGCAAAAAGACATGAGAGTTCGTTCTTCATTTTATTTGCATGCCCCACAATAACTCATCCCAAATACTGAATTCAAAAGACAAACTGCAGTTCCTCAGTGTTAGCACTAATTTACGGTAACAATCATTTCTTTTACATATCTATCTTATTGTACCCTTCATTTGAAATTGCAAACTAAAGTATATATTTACATGTTTATATACAAATAACTTCAAAAACAAATTAATCCCAATCTTGGTCCAAGAGTTCCCACTTTAAAAGAGGTATAGTACTGTGCTATGTACATCTCTTCCAAGTCTCTTCAGACTTGGCAAGTTCCCAGTATTCATTCACAGATGGTTCCCCTTTAAGCTTAATGAACCAAGTACTTCATTTCTGAGTAAATTAGAGGAAATATTACAGAACACGCTCTGTACAATACAGCACCGCTACTGAAAATGGCTCGGGGTTTTGTAATCCAAGGTTCTGATTTAAAGCAAAAATATGTGGCATAGGCTGCAACGGCAAAGAAGTGTCCGATTAAAACCAGAGGATTAGGAGTCAATCTGTAATAAATAGGAAAGATAAAAAGTATATATATATAAGTAAGACCTGGAAATGAAAGTTGACTCATAAAGAGGTTCCAATTGTGTATCATCTGTAAAGGTAAACACACACTCCACATTTTAGGGGACTTTATAAGCTTGCATCTGCCAACTAAGGGACAAATTAAAAAATTTTTTTTCTTACAAGAAACTACTTAGACTTCACCCCTGTCAGAGAAGCCAGTACCTCCTCTTCGTTTATTAAATTGTCTGTTTTGAGCTGTTTCTCTCACTAGTCTTGAGATCTCGGTCTGAAATAGCTGGATTGCCTGGCTTGTTGAGTCTAGATGTTTCAAAAGATAACAGTGTTGACATTCAGATAGCAGACGAAGGGGAAAAGTCTTAAAGAATTTCATTTTGCAGACTTTCCAAGAATAATTCTACGTATGTCTGCACCATCAGAACTGTTACTGAGTTTCATGAGTCCCAACAGAATTAAATTCTAAGTATAAACTTCTGTTGATCATGGTTCCCATAGAATCAACCCTGTTTCCTAGAACAAAAATGCAGCACTAACTATTGCCTGTTTTCATTTCTCTGGGCTACGTTTTGTTTGGGATGCTACTGGATGATAAAATGGCGCTTGCAGTCACTCATAAACCCAACTGTCCTAAGAAAACCTGGAACACCCGTTTCCTCTGTGTCATCGAAACAACTTACACAGAAAGCAGCCCAACTGGACCAGCAACACATTCTCCACCAAGTTTGAAGTAAAGAAAACACGCTTTTCTTAGTTGATGTAGGGAATCTAAAATAAAAGTTAAAAATTACTCCCGATCAAATTATCCACACATTTATGCTGGGTATTAATGAAATGTCAGAAAAAAATGAATGTGTAACATTTATTACACCTTACAGATAATTTCTAAAAAATCTAGTGCTGGCATTTCAGCAACCCAAGATTTCCTTTAAATTTCATAAGTCACATTACACATAGTAATTTAAGTGTGAATAAACTTTTTCTGCTAGTAAATAATTACTAAACATGCAGGTCTTAGAAGTTAGTTATTTAAAAGCTATTTCCTTGACTGTGTTGTAAATTCATTAAATGATGCAAACTACTTTCTTGTAAACACTTTTCTTATAAAAACACAGTTCTAGAAACCAGATTCCCAGTCTCTAAGATGCCTGATCCATATCTCTGAGCAGTAAATTATCAAGTAAAAAGAACAGCTGTGAAGAGTAATAATGCCTTATATGTGTACATTTTTTATACTTTTCAAAATAATTCATTAAACCCTCACAACATAATATAATCAATCAATAACCTTTTTAATAGTACAGAACCAATGTTCTTCTCAAGTATGTCTAGATTGTTCTTCACAAAAGATGAAAAAGGGTACAACAGGTAACGTTTTACTCCAATAAAGCTCATTCCTCCTCCACTATTTCATAACTTTTTTAATGTTGTTTTGTCAGCAGATTCAAACTCATCATGTACGAAACTCAAGAGCTTAGAAAAGCTTAGAAAGAAGAGCTTAGAAACACTCCAAATTTAGTTCTTTTCTTGCCCAACCAGCCACTGTAACTTCCATGCTCAACTAGCAAAAGAGATTTGCTTGGCATATCACAGTAAGTTGTCTTTTCTTTTAGCAAGAACGATGGCTAGAGACTCTGCAGGAAGTATTTGTACTGTATCATCCTTTGTAATCAGATCACCAAAGCATAGACCACTAGGGCCTCAGCCAGGTCATAGAAATAGCTTTGTTGTAAACACCTGAGGTAATGAGATTCAAGTTATATTTATTCTTGAAAACCTAAAGGTCTAGTTTTACTAACCTACCACTCACTAATTTGTACACGGCCATGGTTGGGAGGTGGCACAGATGCCTTTTCCTCCATTTCTACCACTGTTTCCGCTTAGTCATGTTTTCCTTAACGTATAGATTGACCATCACCTCATATGGAAACAAAAACAAAAGCATGGGAATATTTCTGCTTGTGCACTTTAACAAAATCTAGGCTTGATATGAAGCTCATATTCATTTTACAAAATACAACTTTGAAAAGAAATTGAAACTAGTGTTCAGGAGGAAAAAGATTAACAACTATATTGCCTTTTAATTCATGGCCAGAAAGATCTTCCATCACAGTCTCATGCATTTGCATAAGATTTGCATCGCAATCTTATGCATCTGATTTGGACCAGAGGGGTGAATAATGACACATTAGTGAGGTATTGCTATTAAGGCTGTCTCCGGAAGCAACAGCCTTCCACACAAAGTGGTGGATACATGATGATTAGAAAAAGTCTTGCTCAAGGGCTGAGTCAAAAAGGACTACCAACTTGGAAGTTAGCAAACTCAGGAAACATTTCTAGTTCTGGCCTAATCACTAACTTTTTTGTAATTAAGTTCCCTTCCTGTGCTAAAACCCTGCACTTCAGCAATATTCTTTTAAAGACATCTGCACTCACCATCTGTGGCAGAAAATAATTCATAAAGAGCCTGAGCGAGGATATTCACAACAAAGGAATGAGACGTTTTTCTTGTCCAATAGAATGATTTTTTGGCCTGAAAAGGAAAAAGATCACTTATTATATGGTAAAGGGAAGGAAGAAAGGGAGAGAGGGAGGGAGGGAAGAAGGAAGGAAGGGTAAGGGGGGAGAGGGAGAGAGAGAGCACAAACTGATGTTTATAATCCCCTAAACTGATAGTTATCCTGAGGACTGTTGTACAGTAATTATGCCTTGTTCAACATTTACACACCCACCAAAAAAAAAATCTCCAGAGCAATGAGTTACATCTCTGAAGCTAAGTGGCCCATGTAATCCAATGTTATATAATATCCAAATACAGAGATTCTAAAAGATTCACAGGTTACTTACAAGTCAAGTTCTTAATCCTGAACAAGACTGCTTAAGAATCACTACTAAGGACCAGGCTCCTAGGTACAGACCTCCCCTTCAAAGCCCCATTCCTCTTAGGCCCCCCCCAAAAAATCGGTTTTGTGACATTTTTGTCAAAGAATAATATCTTACCTGGAAAACAGCTGCATCATCATAAAGGTCAGGGATACCCTTTAGCAATTTTCTCCATAGTTTTATATCATTAAAAACAACAGTCATTCCTCCTCCAGTAAGAGGATGCCTCATGTTATAAGCATCTCCCAAAAGAAGAACACCTATAAAAGAGAGAAAGTAGATTATAACATCATCCTGGAGCATCCTTTAAGACAAAAAGACTACTCTGGTAATTTATAAACATTTTGAATGTGAGCTAGTAAATGAGAATGTGAAAATACAAGGGACTAAATCATGACTAAAATTTATTCAGGCAAAAATTCAAGAGTTGATTCAATTAATATTTATTGGGTAACTAATATGTGCCAGACCCTGGGGATACAGTGAGAACAAGAACATGGTCCCTGCCCTCAAGAAGCTCACATGTATGGGCTTCCCTGGTGGCGCAGTGGTTGAGAATCTGCCTGCTAATGCAGGGGACACGGGTTCGAGCCCTGGTCTGGGACGATCCCACATGCCGTGGAGCAACTAGGCCCGTGAGCCACAACTACTGAGCCTGCGTGTCTGGAGCCCGTGCTCCGCAACAAGAGAGGCCACGATAGTGAGAGGCCCGCGCACCGCGATGAAGAGTGGCCCCCGCTCGCCGCAACTAGAGAAAGCCCTCGCACAGAAACGAAGACCCAACACAGCCAAAAATAAATAAATAATTAATAAACTCCTACCCCCAACATCTTCTTTAAAAAAAAAAAAAGCTCACATGTGACCCTAAGATTAAGTCAAACAATGTCAAAATATTTATAATGCCTCTTCCATGAAAAAACAAAGAATGTACAGGCATCCATGCATAAACAGCAAGCCTTCCACAAGGGAAAAAAATCAAGAGGTCGTTGACGTTTCACAGTAATATTTGCTGCCAGCATGTTATAGAGAGATGTCTGTATGGTTCCAAGGGAATAGGCAGATATTCCAAAACCATCAGAAGTTAATTTAGGAGAATAAGCCTTGATTGAATCTTAGCTGAAAATTAGGCCCCCTTAAAAACAAAGCTACGGAAGCAGAAAGCTCTGCACTTTGACTCGAGATACACCTCCTGACCAAGCTCCTGACTAAGGTTCCCATCAGTTGTCAGCCTGGCTAATGACCTATGACTTAGAGGGACAGTTAAACAAAGTATTTATTTAATTTTGTCTCTGAGAGAAATAGCCAACCATAATAATAGTGGCAAGGTGGCAGAATTATGGATAACTTTTTTCTGTAATGTCACAATATACTACATTTATAACTAATTATAGAATACACATAATATATATTAATTTATGAAAAGGTATATTCTAAATATTAATCCAAGTTTTTTATGTATTAGTCTAACACCTTCACTAAAAACCACGAACTATAACCAGCTTTTATTCCTCTTTCTCCATGGAACATTACCAGTCCCACCAACTAGGATATGTTCTCACAGCATGCTGTTTATATCAGTTTGGCACTGGCTTTCATTGTGCTTTGCAGTATAGTTTGTTCATACGACTGGTAGTTTATGATGCATGTTTCTCCATAGCAAATGACAGCTGTTTATGTTCAGGAGCCACAGTATATCGACAGCTCCCGTTCACACCTCTCCTCAGGGCTCCACACTCCTGTTTTCAGTGGGGCTCCACCTGGCCATTCAAATGACCTCCCAGCCCTTCACACTATGTCCAAAAGTGAACTCATCATCTCTCCACACTTCCCTAAACTTACACACTTTTCCCTATATTTCCGATGTCAGCAAATAGGTGGCAAAATTATCTAAGCCTGAAACCTGGGATCCATCAAGAGACCTCACTGTTTCTTACTACCATTAATCACTGAGTTTCATGCATTCTTCATCTTAGATGCTACCCAAATCCATTCTCTACCTTCCATTTTTATTGCCACACCCTAGTTCAGGCCCTTCATCATCATTTACATGGAATAATTAAATAGCCTTACTATAGGCTTTAGTCTGAACTTTCCTCCAAACCACCTTCCACAACATATCAGAGTAGTATCTTTGAAACAAAACTCTAGTCATGCCACTACCTTGTTTAAAACTTTTCAATGAACTATTAGAACTAATAAATGAATGCAGCAAGGCTTCAAGATACAAGTTAAATATGCAAAAGTCAATGTTTTTCTATACACTAGCAATGAAGAATCTTAAAATGAAAATAAGTCCACTTATAATAGCATGAAAAGGAGTAAAATACTTAGGAATAAATTTAACAAAAATGTGAAACTTACTCTCTGAAAACTACAAAATACTGTTGAAAGAAATAAACTCTTAACATTTACAGTCAAATTTTGACAAGACTGCCAAGGCACTTCAATAGGGAATAGTCTTTTCATCATATGGGGCTGGTGCAACTGGATAACCACATACAAAAGAAGCTGAACCCCTTCCTCACACCATACATAAAATGTAACTCAAATGAATCAAAACACCTACATGTAAAAGCTAAAGCTATAAAACTCGTAGAAGAAAATATAGGAGTAAATCTTCATGACTTTGGGTTGAGCAAAGACTTTACATATGACATCAAAAGTGACAAAAGAAAAAACGAGATAAACTGGACTTCATGAAAATTAAAAACTTCAAAGAACACCATCAAGGAAACCAAAATGACAATCCATGGAATGAGAGAAAAACTTTGCAAATCATATCTAATAAGGGATTTATATCTAGAATAAAGAATTCTTAGAACTTAATAAATTTTTAAAAATTTACCCAGTTAAAAAATGTGCAAAGTCTGAACAGACACTTCTCCAAAGAAGATACACAAATGGCCAATAAGCACATGAAAATATGTTCAACATCATTATCCATCAGAGAAATACAAATCAAAATCACAGTGAGATATCACTTCACATCTACTAGGATACTATGAGCAAAAAGGCAGATAATAACCAATGTCAAGGATCTGGAGAAATCGGAACCCTCATACATTGTTCATGGAAACGTAAGATGGGTCAGACACTTCGGAAAACAGTTCGGCAGTTGCTCAAAGCATTCAACAGAGTTACCCTAAGACCCAGCAATTCAACTCCTAGGTATATACCCAAGAAAAATAAAAATAAATGTCCACACAACAACCCATACACAGGTATGAACCAAAAGTAGAAACAACCCAAATGTCTACCAATTGATGAATGGATAGTCAAAATGTGGTACTGACATATCCATACATGGAATATTACTTGGCCATAAAAGCAAATGAAGGACTGATACATGTTACATGGATGAACCTCAAAGAAGCCAGTTACAAAGGATCATATTATATGATTCCATTTATAGGAAATATCCAGAAGAGGCAAACCTATAGAGACAGAAGGTAAATTAATGGTTGCCTGGGGACTGGGAGGAAAAGAGGAGTGACTGCTAATGGGTACAGGGTTTCTTTCTGGTGTGATAAAAATGTTCTAAAATTAATTGTGGTGATGGTTGCATAGACCTATGAATATACTAAAAAGTAGTGAACTGTACACTTTAAATGGGTGAACTATATGATTTGTGAATTATATCTCAATAAAGCTATTATAAAAGAGAACTTTTCAATGACTTTCCATCGTCTATAGGATTAAAACTAAACTTTAAATAAATATCTTACCTTTCTACCACTCTGACACCTATCCTATGCTCCAGCCATAGGAAGCTACTTGAGTTCACTTAAGTGCCACCATTTCTCGGCCATCCTAGCTTTTGTAGATGTTGTTCTGCCTACTTAGAAGTTCCTCATCTCTCGAGACCTCCCTGGTGGCACAGTGGTTAAGAATCCACCTGCCAGTGCAGGGGACGTGGGTTCAATCCCTGGTCCGGGAAGATCCCACATGCCACGGAGCAACTAAGCCCGTGCACCACAACTACTGACCCTGCATGCCACAACTACTGAGCCCACGTGCTGCAACTACTGAAGCCCGCGCGCCAAGAGCCCGTGCTCCACAAGAGAAGCCACCGCAGTGAGAAGCCCGTGCACCGCAACAAAGAGCAGCTCCCGCTCGCCGCAACTAGAGAAAGCCCGTGGGCAGCAATGAAGACCCAACGCAGCCAAAAAAAAAAGAAAAAGTCCCTCATCTCACTGTCCACCTGATGAGCTCCCACTCACCCTCCGTGCCCCAAGTCCAGCTTTGTTTCCAGAGCAATGTCTTCCCTAATCACCCTTCCCAGTTCACAGGCTCCCCTCCCTGCCTTGTACACCCCACCCCTTCGCAGTGAATCTGGGGTACCATGAGTGGGCTTTCATTACAGCATTTATGATCAGTGTTCTGAAATTATATCTATATCTCTCACTAGAAAACTGCCTTCTCTAGATTAAGGACTGTATTTAATTAACTGTTGTATCTCCAATAACTAGAACAGTGACCTATATGTACTGAATATTAAATAATAGATATAAAACTAATTTTGGTATTACTAATGCATTAATCCACAGTAATCAAGTTTCCGTACCACATGTTACAAATTGTACCACATACATGTCATTTGGAGTAATGAATCTGAATATTTGGAATATCTTTTATAAAATCAGTCCAATAAAATAATACCTTGTTTGTTTACTGGTGAAGAAGGGAGGAAGCTTGCTGGCATCGACCTCAAACGAGAATTCTGAGTGGCTTCTAGGAATGGTTCTTTGAGGTGATCTGCAGTAAAGCCCACCCCACCAAATAAATGGTTTATAACATTCCAATTTCAAGTTACCACATTTTCTTATCAAGAATAAACAAATACCTGCTACACATCTGTTATGGTTGTTACATATATTCCTTGCGAAAAATCAAGAACTAATTATTACTAAAATTGTTCATTAAGCACCTAGTTATTCAAGCTAAGGAATTACTAAGGAATCTAAGAGAAAATTAATGTAAGTAGATAAACATAGAGCTGGGTGAACCAGAAAACTTCAGGAAAAGTGAAGCAAATCCAGATGAGATGAGACAGGGAGAAAAACCACCCACCTCTCTTCCAAATGTTAAATGCTAGGTATCATATATTTAACGCCTAATTTACTGTCACCACCATATTCTATAAGATCAGATGAAATATACCACCAATTCACAAACAGCAGGAGGGTATGTACAGTAGAAAAAGGGTAAGGTGTATAGAGCACTACCTTTCTGAGCTTTAGTTTCTTCATCTAGAAATGAAACAGTTGGATTAGCTTATCTCTGAGATACTTCCCAGTTTTAAAGTTTTGTGCTTCTACCTGCATAGAAAATAAACTTTCTTTTCATACAATTCGTAATCTGGGAATATAGGAGCAGAATGCCTATGCTGAAACTATTCCTTCCTACAATGAGTAGAATTTCCATAACTTAGCTAATTTGAGCATAAAATTACACAGGGCAGTCTGCTGCAACTAAGTTTCGGACTGGGGGGAAAAAATCTATATAAAAGAAAAAAATGCTAAAACTATCACATTATTAACTATCCTTTTCCTAAATATGCATAACTCATTCTTTCCATCTGAAAGCTTAAAAAATGCCTTAACTGAGTGAAAATGTATTGAAGTGCTGAAAATGTCATTGTTAAAAATCTAAATTGGTCCATGTATACCTTAATTTCTGTTAATATTCCATTAATTATTAAAGAGTGCTTTCACTTAGTTTAAAAAATAACTTTGCAAAAAAAAACTTTGCTTAATTTAAAAAATAACTTAAAAAACATAATATTTAAATAAAACGTACTCATACCAAGGATAATGCGCTGTAATCATATCATAACTGGCAAGCAGGGTTTCCCTTCAATTTTATCAATATTCTTAATAATTTGTTTATATTTCTTTCTTACATCTTCCTATTCTCAAAAAATAATAATTTTAATGAGTGTTTTACAAAGATGTCTGAAAGACCCCTTATAGCCCTCATGTTCTGAGGTCAGAGATGTATGAGCTAGACAGACCTGCTTTCCACCTTGGCTCTGCCACTTACTAAAGGTTTGTATTTGGAGAAGCTAAGTAACCTCTCTGAATCTTAGTTTCCTCATCTGTACAATGGGGATCATGATAATGCCTACCTCATAGGGTAGTTGTGTAGACATTCAATTATGTTTGTAAAACACCTCTTATATGGTAGACATTCAATATATGGTAGCTATCATTTCTACAAAAACCAAGCACAAGAAGTAATTAAGTGTAAGAGCTATTTCAAGAATTCACATACCTAGACTGCTATCCAGACTACCTTAAAAAATACCATATATGCCACTATTAATGATTATTCAGAAAACTAATTATTACTAAGAAAAAATACATTGAAACTATTTTTTTTACTTGGAGATTTTTTTATGTGCTAGTTTAAATAGTTCATTCAGCTCCAGTGTAGCTGACTGGATGAATTTTTCACCTGCCATCCTTATCTTTGGCCTAATTTAGACAAAGCTTCAGTGAGAACTGGAAATGAAGGGCCTTTTGTGAGACTTGCTTGCAGACAGTAGATTACAATGGCAGTGAAATACTATTTCTTACCAGGTAATTGTGGGTAAATGTTTTCAGTCATGTATTCTCTTAAATTCCTTGGCATTTCTCCTCGGACATCAACAAGTACTCGAGTTTCATTAGGTGAAATCTGGTAGATGAGAACTGGACTCGGATTAGCTAAAATAAGTTCAGCATGATTTGCTTTAAACTGTGGTGCATTCTAGAAAAACAAATAAAATATTTTAATAATTTTCAAGTTTCAAGTTGCTTTTATTTCCTACAATTGCATTCCTATGGTACCTTCATAAGGAAGCCAACAAAATGTGAAGAAACGGAAACTTTATTGGCGACCAGGTTTTTCCTGAACTTGGAAAAAAGTCCATCTGCAACAACGGTCAATGGAGCATGGAGTTCCTACAACAAAAACAAAGAATACTCAGCTAAATGGTTAGAAGTACACAGTGAAAAGGACATTCTTTTAAAAGGTACATGAACAAATTTAAATACATTATGGGGCATTACAGAGTATTTGAAGATAATGCTATTGAAGGAGCTGTTACACGGGCTGAAGGTAATGCACGACCAATCTTTAGAGACCCTTCCCCTTGAGTCCCTGAGGATCACCTTCCTCCAAAGCCCTACCATCCAAACCATCTGAGATTAAGCTACTTTGATGGACACTGGGGGAAACTGCTACAAAGCAAGCACAGCCCATAGAGGATTAAATCTCATTACAAATTCCAAGGACTAACCACATTCTTTTATTCCAGAATTTTCTAACTTCACATAGTGCTTTCAGTTAGTGGCTAGGGCTTAGAAGAATTTTTGTACATGTAGATGTATGTATTTATATTATCTTGTAATTGCCCCCATTAGAGTATAATTCCTAGGACGTGGTTACCCTATGGAGCAGCTGGGAAGAATCAACAGATAAGCCTTGGACTTTCTCTTCTTTACTAAACCAACAGGAGCAAACTATTTTATTCTATTTCCCCAGACATTCTCTTACTTTTTGCCTTTCTTACTTAAACAATATTTTATTCTACTTATTTCTTTTATGCTGAATCCTTCCTTTTTGCATTTTCCAGTTCCCCTCTGCTTCTCTCCTAGGGTACATTTCTCATTTCAGTTTTTAATACAGTTAAAATCGTGGTGTTTGTTTCTGAAGTTATTTGAACGGCATTCTGAAGTGCTCTAAAGAACAATGTGTTCAGTTTGGTGCAGAGGGCTGAGATCTTGGTCCCTCTGATGAATAATAAATTGGTGAGCCTACTTTTTTAAAGGAGTAGGAGAAAAAGAAAATAAAAATCTCTTAGGAAGAGCTAATATTTGATATATCTCACCTTGATGTCTCCAGTCTCTTTATCCCTGTACTGAACTCCCATCACAGCATCATCTTCTTCTAGTAACTGCAGCACAGTGCCCTCAATAAACTTTGTGCTAAAAGATAAATAAACAGAAATAAATTCTCTGGTAGCATAACTGAACAATTTAAATAAGGAATGAAAAATTCCCTTTTCCTTATCTTGAGTTTACCCATGTAAACTGGACACACATGTACATAGAAAAAGGTCTGGAATGACGAAAAGTAAAAGGATCATTAACGGATTTTAGAATTGGTGTGGTTTCAATTTTCTAATTTCTTTCTTTTTTAAAATTTATTTTAATTTTGGCTGTGTTGGGTCTTCGTTGCTGTGCGCGGGCTTACTGTAGTTGCGGCGAGCGGGGGCTACTCTTCGTTGAGGTGTGTGGGCTTCTCACTGCGGTGGCTTCTCTTGTTGCTGAGCACGGGCTCTAGGCGTGCGGGCTTCAGTAGTTGTGGCACGCAGGCTCACTAGCTGTGGTGCACGGGCTTAGTTGCTCTGCGGCATGTGGGACCTTCCCAGACCAGGGCTTGAATCCGTGTCCCCTGCATTGGCAGGCGGATTCTTAACCACTGTGCCACCAGGGAAGCCCTTAATTTTCTAATTTCTTAAAATGGAATACATATTACTAATGTAATGATTTTTTTAAAAGCATTTTAAAAAGTAACATGAGGTTTTATCTCATTCATTAAAAAATAAAATACATGCAGAAAAATTTTACATACCCACACAAATTCATACACGGAATTGGAACTTATCTACCAAATTATTCAGAGTAGTTACTTCTAGTTAGAAGGATCATGGATAATTTTTACAATCTTCTTTATATTTCTGAGTATTTTTCCATTTTTCTACAATGAACATATTCTACTTCCATAGATATCAAATTCTTTCAGTTCTAAGAATAATCCACTCATTTCACTTGCTTTGTCAACACTTAAGCCTTTGCCAATGACATGAGGGTTCTCATGTTTAAAACTTAAACCTCCATTATAATGCATAGGGCTAGAGACAAATATAAGTTAATAATTAAGAGAAGCCCTTTAAAAATTGTGAATCATTATACTATACACCTGTAACTTACATAATATTGTACATCAACTATAGCTCAATAAAAAGAGAGAGAGAAGCAGCCAGTTCTGTCAGTCTAGGTCCTTAATATGAACGGAACAGGGATCTTCTCTTGAAGTTCTCTAACCTGACTTTTAATAAAAAGTACCATAACCACAAACCCCAACTCCCAAATGGGCACATATGAACTTAAACCTTAATTACAACAACTATATCCTCTAAATTCCAACCACATAAAAGATCACATATTTAGTCAAAGGAAAATTCTCAGTAGTTCTGTCATTCAAAGGAAGGTTATCTATATGATACTCTTAACAAAGGCATTGAAGAGCTAACATTCTTCTAACTTATGGTTTATTTTAGTATAATAGCTATGTTCTAACCCATACCCAAACACTTATGAAAATGTATAAAATAGTATTTGTAGGAAGGCCAAGTTTAAATGTGTTTCTTTAACATCATGTATTTGAAGCTGTAGTCTTACTTGGGCTCGGCCATAGCTGCTTTCCGGAGACTCATGATGAACCTTCCATGATGGAAAGCTCTTCCACTCTGCACATGACTGTTTTCTGACAGAGGGAAAGGAATCTGAACCTCTGATTTGCTCTCCTGATCATGAATTATGTAGCCATTTACAACCTGGGCATCAATACCTTCCACTGTATCTGCAAAACAATTCAGGTCAAAAAAATCAATTTTGTAATATACCCAGAGTTACACTAGGCACCAAGAGGACATGGACCATTGAAAATGAGTTTCTTTGTTCATAAAGCTATGATACCAACTGGAGAACTGGACATTACTATAACTATTTCAGAAATCTTAATGCTTCTGGAAGACAAGTCTTAGCAAATTCATAATATCACAAAAGGTAAATATTTACATATAAAATTCATTCATTAAAATTCATAGGAAAAATATTAAGACCCTAACAATAATGGGTAAAAGTGTATAGATGATTCACACTAAGCAGTACAGAAACATTGAACATATCAGGAAAAATGTTCAAAACTTGATTTAAAAAAATCAATGAAATAAAACTGAAACAATAAGACACCAAATCTCTCAAAATTGCTAGTGAGATAAAGATAAAATGGATAAATTTATACATTACTGGTCATATTATAAAGTAATAACATTTTAGAAAATAAGTACAGCAATAATTATCAAGAACCATGAAGAAGTTAGCATCCTTTGATATAATAATTTTAGTCTTGTAATCCATCTAAGATATTCATCCTAAAGATATAATTCATATTTTTAATAATTATTAAAGGTATATACAAAAACAGGTTCACCACAGTGTTACCTCTAATAAGAATAACTGTAAACAACCTAAATATGAATCTAAGTTAGGTAAAGTATGTTATTAAGTATGAACTGAGAAAATACTATGTACAGGCTTAAAATTATGCTAAAGAATGGTTAACAGTATTGGAAATACGTTTCTGTGAAAAAGTGGACTTTAGCATGTATATTAAAATAGTCACATAATATATATTTAAATACATTAAAATATATTAGGATTAAGTACATTAAAATAACTTCATTTCTGATGAAAGGAAAACTTTTAAAATTTAAAACTTTAAAAATTGTTTTTATAAAACAATTTTTATCACACATCTATGCTAAGATCAAAAGAAATCAGTTTCTGATATGCTTTTTAGTCACACTTAAAGTCCAGTCAGGGACAAGCTGGATGAATACTTGTCACACATCTGACCTAGGACCAAAGTAAGTTAATTTTTTGGTATGGTTTCTAAATTATTCCAGTTAAAATTCATTCAGAGAAAAGTACACATACATCCTAAAAGCTTCCAGTTAGCAGTGTATTCACTTTGGATCTCTTTGCCAGGCTTTACTGACCTAAATGTTTAAAGCCCATCTAGTATTTCTACTTTTGTTTTGTCAGCTACTGAGATAGCTTGTTTTTCTTAAGCCAAAATTATATTATGGAAGAACTGTAAATGCTAAAACTGTCCAATTTAGAACACAACAGACAATGTGAAAAGTATATAGACGATGTGAAAAGTATATAGTAGCACAGTAAAATTTTTCCTTGGGTAAATTATCCTAAGTCAAGTATATAAACAAGGTCTAATTTAAGATTTCTTGAAAAATCTTTCTCTCTCTTTCTACTTTATTGATGAAATCAAACATGACAGACTTTGGCACTTTTACTTCCTTAAGCAGGCAGGAAGATGGCACCCTAAACCTTAATGAAATTCAGGCTTCACGAATACTAGATAGTTAATAACTTTGAAGACAGTGATGGGACTTAGAGCTGTCACTAACTATTAACCATATAGCTCCAATATTAGACTACTACTATCAACATATCAGATAAACTGGCATGGAAAACTCTTCCACATTGAAAAATGCAGAATTGCTTTCTATGAAAAGGCAAGCTAAAAAACAAAACCAACAAAAAAACTGCATATGCAATAAATGAAAAGCAACTTCAAAGTCAAACCAGTGAGCAAGTTTTAAAGGCAATAGCATAAGGGCATCAGAACCACAAGCCTAAAAGGCTGGAGTTATAAGGGCCACTCCTGGATAGGAGGTAGGGGCCCCCACAGGCAATGGACGTTGGAACTTGGCACCATACGTAAATTTCTTGTCAATACGACAGAGACCAGAAAAAATCAATTCAACGCCCTGAGACATGGCATGGAAGTAAGCCATCTACCATAGGCCATGGGTGGAGTCATCCATAAGAAATCCAATCATAACTTTGTACCATGACCTGGTGTGAAGTCTGAACCTCAAAATGAGTATACAGTGCATAATAAAATAGGTATCACTTATGGAAGTCCAAATATAAATCAGAGTCAAGGAGTAAATATAACAAAAGACAAACAAAATTTATGACATTTTATTTAAATACACTCAAGACCTAACTGAATGGAGAGTATACCACATTCATGGATAGGAAGTCCAAGACAATTTTTCTAAACCTGAGCTAGACATTTAATGCTATTTCAGTCTTAATCTTGACAGGGTTTGTTTTCATGGGAATTGAAACCTGATTCTAAATTTTATATACAGAAAAGCAAAAAGGCCAAGAAAAGTCAAGATAATCCTAAAGAAAGTGAGGTGAGGAGGAGGTTCCCCACTGGATAATGAGACTTATTATAAAGATACAGCATTTAAATTATAATGTATTCATTTGAAGAGTTCTAGATATTAAGCTTAAGCCAAAGGGCAATCAATTCACTTATTAAAAACCCACACACCAGGATGGGTCAGTCAGTATTATATTAAAAGTCCACACTCCGAAAAGTAACTATTTCAAGGGCTTCTATTATCCATAGCTCATCACACCTGAGTGGGAACTGATAGCATAATGAATGTTAAAAAGGACTCTTGCTATGATACTAAAGGTACGCATGATGCGTGGACTGGCTAAAATACCTCAGTGGCTCCCCTCCCTCTTGCACGGCTCTCCTCACCCTTACACGAACTACCCATAAGAACCCATTGATGTTTGCTGCCACAACCTTGGACATATCCCCTGAGGCTGGATTTCTAAATGATTCTAAGTCCAGTCATTAGTCTGAGGGCATTTCCAGTTGCCTGATGTTCAACGATAAAGGTAACAAAATCCTGTCTCAGGATACTGTCACATCTGCCTCAAGTGACCATCTCATGAAGGGTGGTGGTTAGGAAACTTAAAAGGACAGAGGTGGACCTCCCTTCCTCACAATGCACTCTCTCCACTTGGGTCCAGAGCCCTGCAGTCTTTTGCTTTTCCTCCTCACCTGCTCCTTCTCGGTCGTCTTTTTTGGCTCCGGCTCACCTCACTGACCTCTATACGTTACAGTACCCCAGGGGTCGTCCTGCACCTCTTCTTGGCAATGTCGTCTAGTCTCATTTAAATACCATGACTCCTCTCTTTCTCTCATCCCTCACATCTGATCCATCAGCCGGTCCTACTGACTCTTCCTTCCGAAGATAAATATGTTCCCAGAATGTGACCACTTCCCCCACCTCTACGGCTACGACCCTAGTCCAAGCCAACAACTCTCACTGATTCCGCAATAATCTCTAACAGGTCTCCCTGCTTCTGACTTGCCACTTTATGATCTACTCTTTTTTCTACACAATAACAAGAATATTTTAAAATAATATTTCTAATCATACTTCTAAAATGTGAAATCTAATAACTCCTCTTCTTAAAATTCTCCAGTGGCTTCCCTTTGGAGTAAAAGCCAAATCCATATAGTGGACCACAGTGGAATCCAGCCCCCATTGCCCATCTGACCTTTTCTCTATAACTCACACCACTCAAGTCAACACGATTCTCCTTCCTTGCTCTTCAAAGAGGCCAGGCTCACTCCTCCCACCAGGCTTTTCCCCTTGATTCTCTCTCTGCCTGGAGAGAGAGTCCTTTCCTGCAGGTAGCCCTAACTCCTTCACCACCTTCAGTCCTTTACTCAAATGTCATCTTCTCAGCGAGCCTTTCCCTTCTCCCACTTCATTATTTAAAATTACACGCCACCCTCAACTCCCTATGTCCCTTTTCTGATTCTTCTCTAAAGCCCTTATAACCATAATATATACTCTAAATTGTATTTATTCATCTTTTATCACCACCCTCTACACTAGCAACTAGAATGTGTGCTCTATGAGGGCTGGAATCTTTGTTTTGTTCACTACTGTAGCCTCAGCACCCAGAACAGTACTTACAATACGGCCAATGCTTAATAAATATTTGTTAAATGAAGCAATGAATGTAACCCCTTTAGTCGCCTCCCTCTCAACTTTACCTTCTCTGTCACCACACAAACATGCTCTATCTAGTATCAAAATACCCCTCCTTTGGGGACTTCCCTGGTGGCGCAGTGGCTAAGAATCCGCCTGCCAGTGCAGGGGACACGGGTTTGAGCCCTGGTCTGGGAAGATCCCACATGCCGCGGAGCAGCTAAGCCCGTGCACCACAACTACTGAGCCCACACACCACAACTACTGAAGCCCACCGCCTAGAGCCCGTGCTCTGCAACAAGAGAAGCCACCACAATGGGAAGCCCGCGTACCACAACAAAGACCCAATGCAGCCAAATATAAATTAATTAAAAAAAAAACCCTCCTTTATCCTCACATCTGCATCTCACCTCTACCGTTTCTGTATTCTGTTAGAGAAAAACTCCTCGAGAGTAGTTCTCTAGTCTCAAATTTTTTAATCTCCCACTCACTTCAGTCTAGGTTTTGTCTACACAACTCCACCAAAACACCGTCAATGTCACAAGCAACCTCCAAATGGCCAAATCCAATGGCCCTTTCTCTACACTCATCTTACCTGACCCTTCATTAGCAAACCATGGCATGGCTCCTTTCCTTTCCTGATACGTACCCGTCCCCTCCAGCTAGAAACATTTTCCTCTCTTGGATTAAGGACACCAAACTCTCCTGGCTCTTTTCTGCCACTCTGCCGGCTCCCGCTCAGTCTCCCTGGCAAGCTCCTCTTCTTTTACCCAATCTCTGAACATCAGTTTCCCAGGACTTGGTTTATTCTGTCCTCTCTTTTCTCCCTGCACACTCTCCTTAGCTGGTCTCCATCACTGCTGTGGCTTTTATGTATTACCAATATGCTGACATCTCTGAAATGTCTACTCCAGCCAGCTCAAATCACTCACTCCTCTGCACTCGAGATTCATATATTCAACTTGACATCTCCACTTGGATATCTCAACAGGTCTCCCAACTTCCTCCCAGTGCCTGTTCCTCTCTAGGTCTTCTTATCAGCAAACAGCACCGCCATCTACGAGTTGCTCAAATCAAAACCTAGGAATCACTTTTTAATACCCCCTCTCTCACACCTCACATCAATCCTTTAGTAAATCATGCCATTCCTGCCTCTTAATTTGGTCATGAATCTGTCCAATTCTCTTTACATCCTCTCTACCATACTAGTCCAAATCACCATCATCTGTCATTTGGACTTAGCAATGAGCTCCCACCAGACTCCTTGAGTTGACTCTTGCTACCGCACCACCACAGTCTTGGAGGCTATTCACCACACCATATCCACACATTCTTTTAAAACAGCTTTCTACAAACTGCAGGATGTGACTCAGCGGTAAACTGTGAAGTGACTTTCGAGCTGTGAATTGTATACTTGGGTAAAATCATGACAAGTATTTAAAAAGTAAAATTTCAGTCTGATTTAGGTATGTTTGTAGGTACTGAGTCAGGATGTAAGGTGTGTCTGTCATTGTGAGTAGCTGTCAAAGGTCTGAAGCCTTTATAGAAGCGTAAACAGGATGCTGTCATATTCCTGCTCCACTGCCCTTCAAAGCCCTGCATGACCTGGCAGCTGCCTACCTCTCCAACCTTAATCTCAAGCCACTCTCCTTTCCCCATTACCCAATACTTTCTGGCGACATCGGTCTCCTTTTCAGTTCATTGAATAAAATAGCAAACATTCACATCGTGCTTACTACATACCAGGAACTGTTCTGAATGCTTTGTCTTTATGAATTCAATTAATCCTCTTAAACGATGAGACAAGGACTGTTTTAAGTGTGCCAGTTTTACAGGTGAGGAAACGAATACACGGGAGGTTAAGTAACTTAGCCAAGATCACACAGCTTTTTATGTATCTGAGGTGGTAGTCAAACCCAGGCAATCTAGTGCCAGAACCAATGCCGGTAATTACTACAACGTACTGCCTACCCTACATACCCAGCCAGCTCTTCTCAGTTCACAGCCTGGGCCTAGATTTATACTTTGATTCCCAAGAGTAGATAGCTGATCTGTCTTGTTCACCGGTATAGCCTTGGCACCCAGTACAGCACCTCATACAAAGCATACAGCAAATATAAGTATTTCCTAAATGAGTAGTGTTTAAAAAGCACTGGGTTAATGGATGAATGCTGCTTTTAAAAAAAGGTTCCATAACAGGTACATCATATGCACTCTACAAATGATAGTTCCCTTCACCTTTCACCAAATTTCATGTCCTCATTCTGGTTTTCCAGTCTTCAATTTTGACCATTACAATGTTTTAGCCACTTCATTTATCTCACTAAGGCTACTTCATATCTCCTCATGCTTATTTTCTCCTTTGCTCTCATTTTCATGCAAATTTGTTGGTAAATGAATAGAGTAACTTTTATACATGAAAATAAAATGGAATACCTTTTTACCAGTCATAGCAAGGAGTGCTTGCTTATGCGACATAACTCCTAAAAATCACTATGAACCTACCTTCAAGACCCAGGTCTTTAAGGACATGATAACCGCCTGGCTGCAGAAATTCTCCGAGTATCCTGTCAGGCTCTTTTAAATCTCTCTCAATTACCGTCACCTTTCTTCCATCTCTGGAAAGCACTGCCGCCAAAGCAGAGCCGAGTACACCAGACCCCACGATGATAATTTCTGGATCATTTTGAGAAGATATCAACGTAGAGGCAGTTGCTCCTATTAAGGTTGTTTCTGAAATACTGGTTCCTTTTTTGCACTGTTTTAAAAAAAAAAAGTGAATTATGTAGCCACATTTGTTATCTTTAAATCATACTACTACTATATAGACACACTGGACATTTGCATCTTAGGTAAAAACTATACCCTAAACATTATCAAACCAAATGAACTGTTATGTCTTTAAATCCAGATCACATATAAAAAACGATATCAAAATATTGGTTAAACAAAAACGTATAATAATATCCCAATAAAATTAAATGTGTATCCCATCATTCAGACATATTTAGAAAATGCTGTCACATATTTATAAATCCATAATAGGCCAAACATAAAAAATGTTTACAAGGGGCTTCAAAGACTTACAGGGAAAATTCTATCATTAATTACTCAATGCTTCAAATATATACTGAGCATCTACCAGATGCAAATCATGTACAACTTTTTTTTAAATTAATTAATTTATTTTATTTTATTTTTGGCTGCATTTGGTCTTCATTGCTGCGCGCGGGCTTTCTCTAGCTGTGGTGAGTGGGGCTAATCTTCGTTGCGGTGCGCGGGCTTCTCATTGCGGTGGCTTCTCTTGTTGCGGAGCACGGGCTCTAGGTGTGCGGGCTTCAGTAGTTGTGGCACACGGGCTCAGTAGCTGTGGCTTGCAGGCTCTAAAGCGCAGGCTTAGTAGTTGTGGCTCACGGGCTTAGTTGCTCCGCGGCATGTGGGATCTTCCCGGGCCAGGGCTCAAACCCGTGTCCCATTGGCAGGCGGATTCTTAACCACTGCGCCACCAGGGAATCCCATACACAATTTCTGATATGACTTCATGTTGCAAATTATTCAGCACCCTGTAGATATTTCAACAATTCATCTTTATTTTCTCCCTCTGGATTTTCATCTGAAAAATCTACCTTAATCTAAAATCACTTTTATATAACAAAAAGACTGTCAAATCCTGGCTATTGATCTATTAATTGAGAATATTTATCGTAAAATTCCAAGAGAATAACTCATTCTGTCCCTTGGGATTCGACCTGTTCACAATTTTAGTCCTTACATATAAGAATATATTTAATTTATCTTCCTTTCCCCCATCCTGATACTCTTAAGACAGCCTAGTCAAACAAGTGGCCCTGCAGTTTAGGAATAAGGACAAACATTAAACCTATCACTCGTTGGGCTGACAGTAAAAACCTTTACTTTGATTATAAGAAGATGAAAAAGGCCTGTTTTGAGAGATTTATGCCCACTGAGCATAACAGTGCCAGTTACTTTTTTTTTTAAAGAATAATTCAATATTTTTTGTTTTGTTTTTAGCCGTGTGTGCTGCACATGTGTGATCTTAGTTCCTGCACCAGGGACTGAACCCTCGTCCCCTGCATTGAAAGCACAGAGTCTTAACCACTGGACCGCCAGGGAAGTACCAGTTCAATACTGTAATAAGTATTTTTTCTTGGTATGTGGATTCACAAATATGAATACATTTCAGATTCAGAGTTGCAAGGAACCATCTTCCTTGAGTTCTCTGACTTTATCGATTAAGACCAAATGCAATTTTGATGGGGTTTTAATGCCATTTTGACAGGGTTTTAATAAAAAAGGAAGGAGATAAAACCTAAAATCCTTTAGAATTTTAATTCTCTGTGATTCTAATATTCATTCAGCCTGTATAATGGACTGGGGCCTTCCTGTCCATTCTACTTTTTTATAATTTCTCTTAGAGAAATTATCTTTTCACAATAGAGTCTACTCTTACTATCAGTATTTCTTAATGGCCAGAGCAACTGTCTATATTTAAATTACTGTTCAGAGAGCAAGAAAAGCCCCTTTTGTCATCTTAGCCATTTGTTGTTAGTTATTCTTCCTAAATTTTCCCTGTTAAACACACACACACACAATCCTGGAAGGAGAACTCTGGAGAAAGTTACGTCTTTCAGAGCCTGGTCAGTAGATTAGTAGCTCCCACTAATGGGAACTTAGTACTCATTACAGTCTACCAATTCCCAGGTATTTAGGAAACAAGCAGAAAGCCTGAGGTGTTCACAGAGTGGAACCAATAGTGACTGCTGGTAATCCGATTTCCTACCCCCAAATTTCTCTGTGGTATAACGACATTCCAGCCACCTGGACTAGTGCTCAGCGACCTCGAGGGACATTATCTCAGACAAAGACACCAAACACGTCAATTTGAGGATTTAAGATTCCCTTTCCCTCCCCTCCCATTCCTCCAAGCCACACCCACCCTATCACTGAATTCAGCACCACTCCAAAGGTTCCTAACGGAGACTACCTTTAGACTAATGTTAATAGCTACTATTTATCACAGTTATGAACCAGGCATTTTGCAAACATTAACTCATTCAATTCGCTATAACTACCAGCAAGGTTAGTGCTGTTCCCACCTAAAAGAGGCAACGGATCCTTACAGAAACTAAGCAATTTGCCAAAGGTCTCACAGTCAGCAGTGGTGAAGCAAAACTTCTAAACCAAGCCCCCCCTCTTCTGCAAACCGTGCTGATCTGTACTGCAGATACAGGAAAGTGATGTGGATCCAGAGCCCAAAAAGAGTGAATTATTCTGTAGGCCACGCACCCTAACGTCAAGTCACTGTCGTCCCTTACTTGGCCTACTGCTGGAGTCTCTCACCCCACATCCCTGCTTCCACTCTTGTACTCCTACAATCCATTCTCCACACAGAAACTGGAATGTGCTTCTTAAAAAGTAAAAATCAAATATCATTACTCCCATACTTAGAATCCCCCAGTGCTCTTGGGAAAAAGTATAAACACCCAAGTGCAACAAATCCGAAATGTTCTGACCTCAACAACCTTCCCCCCTCATCTCCCACCACTGTCCTCCTCTGCTGTCTTTGCAGGGATCATCATAACTTCACGCGTATTTGAAGACCCACCTTTGATTTAGGAACATGGCTGAACTGCACACATCAGCCTCTTGATTTAGGACCTTGATTTACTCAAGGCTCCGCAGACTTGGGGAGGGGAGGGTGTTTTGCCTAAAACTTTAAAACACAGCATTTTACTCTGCCAGCTCTTGCCACTGTTCTGTGACTTTCCCCAGGCAGCTGTCCCTTCTTATAAGCCGCAGACTTAACCTGCAGCAGGTTTCTTTCTTCCCAGGTTCAAACATAATCCTTACCAAAGGATTTAAATTTAAAAAATATTTTTTTCCAACACAGATGGTGATTTTGTCCTAGTGATTCACACATTTCAACTTTCATCATCAAATCAACATCCATAATCAAACCAATTTTATTTAGCATTGGCACCACCAACACTAAATGAAACAAAGGTTTTTCAATCATTCCTAAGAGCCTCAAGGATTTAGCCAAGGAACAGTCAAGAGCTTTTAAAACAAACAAACAAAAAAAACCCCAGCTATATGAGAATTCCTACCACAGTATCTAACCTGCAGCCTTTCGCCCTTTAAATTAGAATATTTACATTTGAGTAACCCCAGTCCTAATTTTAATATAACACACTCATTCATTTGCCCACTTGGAATTCAACCTACCCTCCTAGACCCGAGCTGCTCTTTATTTTCTGATCCAGGGGGGGATTTGGCCCAGAAGAAGCCAATGAAAGGCAAGGCTGACAGAATATCCGAGAAGACCGCGAACTGGGAGCCGCTCTGCTGGCGCCCGAGGAGGGCCCCGTTCCGGTAGCGACAGCGATAGGACAGCACCAGCCCCAGCGACAGGAACACCAGCACGCACAGCAAGAGCTCCTTGTTGGCCAGAGAGACGAAGTCTCCGCATTTCTTATAAAAATAGGTGAAAGTGGCAATGCCAAGAAAAGTCCACATGGTTTAAAGGCTTCTTCGGTGACACCGGGTCAATGTTCAGATCCGATCTTTTCTGGTAGGGTTTTGGTGTTTAGATGTTCTCCCCAAAAGGTGTTGCCAAAGTAGCACGGGGGACCGGCCGAAGTCCAGTAAACACCGTCACAGGATTGCAATTCAAATCGGACTAATTTACAAAATCACATAAAGTTAGTATAAAAGTATCAGAAGAGGGGAACGTTCTCCAGGATTTAAAAAACAGTATTTAAAAATCTCCTGCTCCAACAGCTCCCGACCAGGCTCTCCCCTTTCAAGCAATCCATGTATTTCCCCACCCCCTTTTTTTTTCTGGAAGGCGAGGAGGGTCCTGGGGGCTATTCCGGATGATGTTCTAAATTTTGTTGCTGGCTCGTCGCGCAGTAAAATTGGTCTTCTCTCTCACCAGCAGCAGGTGCCCTTTCAGAAGAGGAACAGGGGGAGAAACATCAAAGAAATATCTCGCGTTGGGAAAAATGCGGCTTCGCCTCGTCCGACAGCGATGGCCCAGCCGGGTAGGAAAGCGCCAAGGGCTGCGGCGGTGAGGAGTGAGCGTCCTCTCTCGCCGGGACCGCCTTCGCCCACCAAAGATGGCCTCGGACTGGAGACTGCGGCTCTAGGGCAGGGAAGCGCAGCCCCTACCTCGAGACCTCCACCTCACCGCGGCTCCCGAGGCACCAGCCCCCGAACCTTCCAGCCGCTGCACGGCAGTTTCCACAGCGCTACCCTTAGAGGGCAGCGGCGGCGGAGGCGGAGGCGGAGGCGGCGGCGGCGGCGGCGGGGGCTCCCGACGGACTCCTCACCAGCATCCCTCGCGGGCGGCGGCAGCCTTCCAGCGCGGCGCTTCGGCAGTAACCAGAGTAACCGCCTGGAGCCCTAGTTGATGGCCAGGCCCAGTGCACCTCCGCGGAGGATGGACTAGGCCTGGGCCAGGGACCAGAGGACGGGGCCCCGCCCACCGTCACCGCCCTCCGCCTCCGCCAACCAATGACGGCGCGCACCGCGCCGTAGGCCGAGATGGCGCTATGCCGTGTTTGGCCAATCGTAGGCGGCGCGGCCCGCGAGGTGCCGCCCAGAGAGGAGCTGGGACGAGGTTGCGTGGAGTGGGGTGGGGGCGTGGGGATGGGGGCCCGCCGCCCGTTGGGCGGATGGGAAGATATTGGCTGGCTCGGGAGGCAGTATGGCTGGAGGGGGTGATGCCCTGAGTGCCGCGGTCCCAGCCGCTGGGATTCTACCCGGAAAGAGGTGGAGCTGGTTCCAAGGAAACCCCGCCGTAGATCCGCCGCCTAATGTCGGAAGGTCTCCATTCATCCGGCGAGCATTTGTGGAACGCTTACTACCTGCCAGGCCCAGGTGTCACAGAGAGGAATCAGACACAGGCTTTCTGTCCTGTGCCTACTGTGTGCTGGGAGGCGGTAGAAACAGCTACAGGTGCATGGAGAACGTGACGTTCACAGCTGAATCTAGAAGGAGTAGGCAGGCGTTTGCTGGAGGAAGAAAGGAGAGGATATGCCAGGTGTTCCCTTCCTTCACCCCAAATTGTCGGGCAGCTGTGCACTTGTCACTGTACTCAGGCTGAAGATACACTGTGCGCGTAGCCCTTGTTCTCTTAACATCAGAAACAGGGAGGAGGGTGCGGGGCAAAGAAGTAAAATAAATAGAGATGTGTCGTAAGTGCCCTGAGAAAGTGGGTGGGCAGGGAACCATGGAAACGGGAAGCAGCCCTTCACTCGTCCTGGAGTGAATCAAGCAAGGCCACCGGGCAAGTTACATGAATTGTTTCCAGGGCAAGCATTCTGTTGGGAACAATACAATCTACAAGATTCGCAGGGTGAGAGATGGCCCTTGTTATGAAAAAATGAAACTTCCTAGAATTTACTGAGGCCTTTGCTCACCTTATTGTAACCCCGGACTGCCTATTTTAAACCCTAAGACATGTACAAATCCTTTCTGCCATTTGGAGCACGACTGAATTGTCACCTCTTCTACCAAGTCTCCATTGATCCTCACCAGGTCACATAATAGTTTATTCATACCTTATCATCCCAATCTCTGACTATACACTTACGGTTATTACCCCACTAGCTCCTATGTTCCTTGAGAGAAGGAGGATCCGTCTGATAAATCAGAATCACCCACAGCACCTGGCACAATATTTTGCGTTTAATTTATCGTCCATAAAAATGAATGAATGAATGATGAATGACAGTGGTGTAGTAGGAAGGCCAGGTGACTAGTATCAGGAGACCTATATTCTGGCTGCCACTAACCAGCTTTGTGACCTTGCACAAGTCAAATCAGTCAGCCTCTGAAGGGAGAGGGCAAGGTCTTCATGAAATCTAAAGTTCCTTGCAGTTTACTGAGTTTATGTAAGTGTAGTACTTATCATTTTTTACCCCAAATATTATGTTTTATCTGCTAATGAAATAATTATGTGTCAAAACGCTTTCACAGGCATCATCTAACACTCAAAACCACTGTGATTTAAAAAATAACAAATATGAAACAAAGAGGTTAAGTGGCTTGGCCAAATCAGTTTATAAGTGATGAAACCAAAAGTTAAACTCCTGGTCTCCAAATCTTGTGTTTCCCCAATACTTTTTTTTGCGATACGCGGGCCTCTCACTGTTGTGGCCTCTCCCGTTGCGGAGCACAGGCTCCGGATGCGCAGGCCCAGCGGCCATAGCTCACGGGCCCAGCTGTTCCGCGGCATGTGGGATCTTCCCGGACCGGGGCACGAACCCTTGTCCCCTGCAAAGGCAGGCGGACTCTCAACCACTGCACCACCAGGGAAGCCCCCCAATACTCTTAATCAATAATTTCTTTAACTTTTCCCCATTATAAAACCAAAACTTTGATTTTTTCCTTGACATTCCTCACTGGTAACAAATTCAGCTGCTTGAAATACACATCAAATTAAAAACAACTCAAGAAAAGAAAATCAATTTAACGTGTGGGAAATCGTTTTCCTGAAGATAATTCTTCAATAAACTGCTTGTTGGTATCTGTGAGTTCCTATACTGCTAAAATGACAGACAGCTTGGCCAGCTGAATCTTGTAGAAGAGAATACAACTATGACCAGGATGATTGTTACTTGATTACCCTGTACTAGAGATTATCATAAGAGGATTTTTTTCATATTAAGTAGGTAACTTTTTTTTTTTTTGTCCACGACACGCAGGATCTTAGTTCCCTGACCAGGGATCCAACCCATGCCCACTGCAGTGGAAGTGCATAGTCCTAACCACTGGACCACCAAGGAATTCCCTAAGTAGATAACTTTTTAATCCTTTGAAAGTCATGTTCTTCATTGTGTACGGTCAAAGATACACTTCCAAACTGGGGGCAAGAAGAGCATTTGTGATACCTAGCATAAGGCACGTTCTGAATGCCTATACTTTCTGAACTGAATTAAATGCTATATAACCATCACTTAAGTATGTTTGAATGTTGGCCTGGCTGCACTTATTCCAAAACAAAAATCTGTCACTCAAGCCTGAAGTGAAGGCAACAAAATATGACACAAAATCACCCACTTACTGGCAGAAAGTAATAATACTTTCGTAATCATGACAAGAGCTGACACTTTTATAGTATGCGCAGCATTCTAAAACTTCTTTTCGTACATTAGCTAATTTTGTCCTCACAACCACACTATCAGGCAGGTACTATTTTTAGCCCCATTTTACAAACAAGGAAACTGAGGTACAGAGAACTGGTAACGTAGCTAATACATACCAGAGCCTGAATCCAAGCCCAGGAAATCTGGCTTAGGAATCTAGGAATGTTTGACTAGAATGCATTTTTTTTTCTCCTTTAAGGTAAATATTCAGTTAACCTTTAAAACAAACAAAAAGCACATTTGATCTTTTCATTCCGTCATTTAATCATCTCTGTAGTCTTTTTGCAACAGTAACATCAAAGATCACAGATGACCAAAGCAAATATATTAATAGTGAAAAAGTTTGAAATATTGTGAGAATTACCAAAATGTGACACAGTGACATGAAGGGAGAAAATGCTGTTGAAATAATGGTGATGATAGATTTGCTTGATGAAAGGTTGCCACAAGTATTCAATTAGTAAAAAATGCAATTATCTGTGAAGCACAACAAAATGAAGTATGCCTGTATTTCACTTAGCATAATACCCTCCAGATCCATCCAGAAAAATGAAAATACTAATTTGAAAAGATATATGTACCCCTATGTTCACTGCAGCACTATTTACAATAGCCAAGATATGGAAACAACCTAAGGGTCCATTGATAGGTGAATGGATAAAGATGTGGTATATATGCAATGGAATATTACTCAGCCATAAAAAAAGAATGAAATCTTGTCATTTGCAGCAAATCCAAGGACTTGGTGAAACTCTTGATCTTCTGCACAGATTTGCCCAGCTTCTGGGCAAACTCTTTGGTTGCTTATGCAAACCAAAATGGCTTCAATAAAGGTTCAAGCAGTTCTTCTGTTCAGGCAAATCAAAGCCCCTGATGAAAATCTTTTCATTTTCTTGGGATAAATACCCAGAAGTTGAATTGCTGGTTACATGGTAGTTCTATTTTTAGTTTATTGAGGAACTTCCACACTATTTTCCACAGTGGCTGCACCAATTTACACTCCCACCAACAGTGCACAAGTGTTCCTTTTTCTCCACATCCTCACCAACATTTGTTTCTTGTCTTTTTGATAATAGCCATTCTAACAGGTGTGAGGAGATATCTCATTGTGGTTTTGATTTGCATTACCCTAATGATTAGTGATACTGAACATCTTTTCATGTGCCTGCTGGCTATCTGTATGTCTTCTTCAGAAAAAATGTCTATTCAGGTCCTGTGCCCATTTTTTTAAATTGGGCTGTTGTTTTTTTGATGTTGAGATGTATGAGTTCTTTGTATACTTTGGATATCAACCCCTTATCAAATATATCATTTGCAAATATCTTCTCCGATTCAGGAGTTTGCCTTTTTGTTTTGTTGGTGGTTTCCTTTTCTGTGCTAAAGCTTTTTAGTTTGCTGTAGTCCCATTTTTAAATTTTTACTTTGTTGCCCTTGCCTAAGGAGGCATATTTTAAAAAAATATATTGCTAAGACCAAGGTCAAAGAGATTACTATGTTTTCTTCATGGAGTTTCATGGGTTCAGTTTGTACCTTTAAGTCTTTAATCCATTTGTTTTCTTTTTTCTTCTTTTTTTTTTTTTTTGTGTATGGTGTAACAAAGAGGTCCAATTTCATTCTTTTGCATGTAGCTGTCTTGTTTTCCTAACACTATTTATCAAAGAGACTGTCTTTTCCCCATTGTATATTCTTGCTTCCTTTGTCATAGATTAATTGACCATATGAGTGTGGGTTAATTTCTGGGCTCTCTATTCTGCTTCATTGATCTATGTGCCTGTTCTAGTGCCAATACCATCCTGTTTTGATTACTATAAATTTGTGGTATAGTTTCAGGTCTGGGAGCATGATACCTCCAACTTTGCTCTTCTTTCTCAAGATTGCTTGGCTATTTGGGGTCTTTTGTTGTTCCACAGAAATTTTAGGATTATTTGTTCTACTACTGTGAAAAATGCCATTGGTATTTTGATAGGGATTGCATTGAATTTGTAGATTGCTTTGGGTAGTATGGACATTTTATTGATATTGATTCTTCCAATACATGAGCATGGTATATCTTTCCATTTATTTGTGTTACCTTTCTTTCCTCATTATAATTTTGAGAGCATAGGTCTTTCACCTCCTTGGTTAAATTTATTCCTAGGTATTTTATTCTTTTTGATGCAATTATAAATGGGATTTTCTTAATTTCTCTTTCTGATAGTCTGTTATTAGTGCATAGAAATGCAATAGATTTCAGTATATTAATACTGTATCCTGCAACTTTACAGAATTCATTTACTAGTTCTAATAGTTTTTTTTGGTGGGGTCTTTGGGGTTTTCTGTATATAGTATTATGTCTTCTGCAAATAGTGACAGTTTTACTTTTTCCTTTCCAATCTGGATGCCTTTTTTTTTTTTTTGACTAATTGCTGTGGCTAGGACTTGTAACATTATGTTTAATAAAAAGTGATGAGCATGGGCATTCTTGTCTCATTCCTGCTCTTAAAGCTTTCAGCTTTTCACTGTTGAGTATGATGTTAGCTGTGGGTCTGTCACATATGGCCTTTATTATGTTGAGGTATGTTCCCTCCATATCCACTTTGTTTTTATCATAAATGGATGTTAAATTTTTTCAAATGTTTTTTCTGCATCTATTGAGGTGATCACATGATTTTTATCCTTTGTTTTCTTAATGTGATGTATCATGTTGACTGACTTGTGGATGTTAAACCACTTTTGCATCACTGTAATGAATCCCACTTGATCGTGGTGTATGATCTTTTTAAAGTATTGTTGAATTTGGTTTGCTAATATTTTGTAGAGGATTTTTAAAGATTATTTATTTCTTAGTTGCAGCAGGTGGTATCCTTAGTTGAGGCTCACTGGCTCATTCATTGTGGCACATGTGCTCCTTAATTGAGATCGGTGGGCTCCTTAGTTGTGGCTTGCAAACTCTTAGTTGTGGCATGCATGTGGGATCTAGTTCCCTGACCAGTGATCAAACCCTTGCATTGGAAGGTGGATTCTTAACCACTGCACCACCAGGGAAGTCCCTTTGTTGAGGATTTTTGCATCTATGTTCCTCAGGGATATTACTCTGTAATTTTCTTTTTTTGTTATGTCTTTGGTTTTGGTATCAGGGTAATGCTGGCCTTGTACTATGTTTGGAAATATTCCTTCCTCTTCAATTTTCTGTAATAATTTGAGAAGGATAGGTAATAGCTCTTCTTTAAATGTTTGGTAGAATTCACCTTTGAAGCCATCTGGACCTGGACTTTTGCTTGTTGGAAGTTTTTATATTACTGATTCAATTTCATTACTAATAATTGGTCTATTAAGATTTTCTATTTCCTCATGAGTCAGTCTTGGAAGATTATATGTTTCCAGAGATTTATCCATTTCTTCTTTGTTGTCTAATTTGTTGGCATATAATTGTTCAAGGAATTCTGTTATGATCCTTTGTATTTCTGTGGTATTGGTTGTAATTTCTCCTCATTCATTTCTGATTTTATTTATTTAGGCTCTCTCTTTTTCTTGATGAGCCTCGCTAAAGACATGTCAAGTTTGTTTCTTTTCAAAGAACCGACTCTTAGTTTCACTGATCTTTTCTATTGTTTTATTAGTCTCTATTTCATCTATTTCCACTCTGATCTTTATTATTTCCTTCCTTCTACTAACTTTAGGCTTTGCTTACTTTTCTTCTAGTTCCTTTAATGTTAATTTAGATTGATATTTTTCTTGTTTCTTGAGGTAGACCTGTATCTTTATGAACTTCTCCCTTAGAACTGCCTTTGCTGTGTCCCATAGATTTCAGAAAGTTGTGTTTCCATTTTCATCTGTCTCTTTGATTTCTTTGTTGACCCACTGATTGTTTAGTAGCATGTTTCTAAGTCTCCATGTGTTTGTGAGGTGTTTTTACTTTTCCAGTTTTCTTCTTGTAATTGATTTCCAGTTTCATATCACCAAGCAGTTCTTAAAGTGTTTCAACCCAAAGTGAGTCTCAGCTGATCCTAACCCAAGACAGGGTAAGAGGGATGAGGGAAAAAAAAAAAAAAAAAAAAAAAAGGAAAAAGATTATCCATATCCAAAGAAGCTGCCTTAAAAAAAGGTTTTCATCAATTAGATGTATTTGTCTTGAATTACATGTTTATCTCCCCCATTACCTCCATAAGATGTTTAACAAAATTATTTCATTGGGGCAATTTTAATTGATACATATTTCTGAAAAGCAATGAAGTAATATACCTTTAAAAACTTTTATGCCCTTTGACTCAATAATCTTACTTCTAGGAATTCACTCTAAGAAAGGAGATGGACAGTAAGATTTGTACACCAACAAAAAGCAAAAAAGCAAAACCAAACAATCACAACCACAATACCAAAACAAAAACAGCCAAAAAAAACCTATTCAAAAAAGTGTTATTTTTAATAGCAAATTACAGGAAACGATATAAACATACAACGTCAGAACACTTAAATTGTTATGGTACATCATTCAGTGTAATATTATCAAGCCATTAAAAACCTCATAACTAATTTAAAACAATTAGTTGGAAAATTATATGATTAGGAAAAAATCAAGACAATACTATATACATAGTCCATATTATCCATTTTGTAAAAATATTTATTCAGATACATGCTCAGAAAAGAGGTTACTGGGAGATTCCAGAACTTCCATGGTGAATGATCTCTGGAGAAAATGATTATGGGTCATTTGTATTTTGGTCTTCATACTTTTATGTATTTCCTACATTAATACTTGCTAATGGTAAAATATACAAAGAAGTACAATTTAATGATCAGAAAGTAAGCTATTTTTAAGGGGAAATTTTTCTCACCTGTGTTTGTCAGTCTAGTCAATATTTTCTTTAATCTGACCATTTATCCATATGACTTAGCATGGGTCAAAATTAATCATGATCCCTTTTCAACCAAAGCTTCCACTTCATCCCTCACTGTGTCAGATCCTAGAATATCTACTGATTTTACCAATTAAGCAACGTTAGATCAGCAAGCTAGCTATCTTAGCACCCATAAGCTACCTCTGCTTGTAAGTGACTATGTGTCCACTATGTCATGATTACCAAGATTCTGTTTCCATCTTTTATCTTTACAAGCAAGCATTTGGACCATCCTTAGCCTTGACTTGATTGTCTCTGAGGTTAACTTCAAAGATAATCCAAAGACCCATTGTGGTCTCGAGCCACTTTATGATGGTAACAATAGCTAATATTGAGTGATTACTAGGTATCAGCAATGCTAAGCATATTATATATATTATCTCACTGACCCTCACAACAAAGCCATGAACTAAATGTTCTTAATATCTTTAATTTAGAAACATAGAAACAATCAATCCGAAAAACGATTGAACATTTCCACGCCTAGAGCCTACACTTGGCAAAATTATGAGCAAATGAGGGTGAACAGGGAAGAAAAACATTTCCTTAGCACCTATTCTATGTCAGGTATCTCACCTCATTCACTGCTTACCAAATCTTACAAGGTGAGTACACAGTACAAAGCTAGTAAGTGACTGAAACATGAATTTGAAACAAGTTTTAAACCCCTCCTAGACAGTCTGAATCAAAAGCCCAGGGTCTTACTTCCATAGGATTCTGAACAATTGGGACATTTTAGGGTCCTCTAGTGTTAGTGTGAGGATAGGCCCAGCTTCCTAGGACAGTCACTTTCATTTCCAAGTCAGCCCCAGCCTCTGTGAACTGGGCAAGCAATGGTGTTATAGGGCCCAGGGGGACACTGAGACTATACAGCCTAATCCAGTAGACTTTATCCATTGGTGAATACCCTTCAACCAAAACCAACAAACACTTCACATGCCAGGCTTTTTGTCAGGCTCTGGGATTACAAAAAATGAAGTCCATTCTCTGACTCAAGGAGTTGACAGTCTAGTAGAAACACCCATCCTGGAAGGACATACTCTTGGACATTACCATAAAACATATAAGCACATGACACCCACTCAGTAACTATTGAGCACCACTATGTGCAAAGTATTGTGTCAAACTTCACCAAGCTTGCATTTTCAGAGAAGACCTAACCCACTTTAATCTACAGTTACCTCTAGTTCCTCAGATTATCAAATTATTAAATCTGAAGATGGAGGGTTCAGCATAATAAATATAATTTAGGAGTTGGCAAGGAGAAAGGAGTCATCTGAAAAGCTGCACATTTTCCTACTATTAACCTATCCTTACATCTGTCCCTCCTACTGTCATTTGACCTCTGCTAGACACATATTAGGCATCAGGTAAATTTTCGTTGAATGAATGATTATGCTGCTTGAAAGGAATTACACAAACTCAAATACAGAATAAAAAGCAATGAGTTTTATCACTACAATGATTACCAGAAACTGAGATATGGGCAAAGGTGAATATGTGGGACTAATGTATAAGGAGCAATTGTCACATACCATACTCTACTACCTCTCACCATCAATAAGGAAACTTCTACAGCACCAAGGAGAAGACCATTTGGTAGATCAAACTTCAATGGCTTAGAATGATGGAAGCAAACTTTTATCTCAGGTACTTAATAGAGACATACGTTTGCATACCTCCTTGTAGGCTATAAAGCAGCTGGGGAGTGAGTTCCCTGCTATATTTGTGAATATATGCATTAACATGAATTTCCCCACTCCACTACAGGGAAAAAATATACAAACCCTCACTCTGAGTACGAAAAAATGAATATAGGAAAGAGTCTTCTTTTTAATTAAAAAGAAACTATGAAACACATCACTTGTAAAAAAGAATGCTTTATTTAATCAGGTGTTGAATCCTTTGTGCTGGCAAGAAAAATAGAGAATACAGAATATTTACTTCTTTGGGAGCTAAACAAAGAACGCATTTGCTGATTAATGAAAGTGAGGCAAAGGCATCAAATAGGATTAAATTTGACTATGTTAAAGTCTCCATGGTAAGTGACAAATCTCTCTTCTGCTTTCCTAATTTTTAATCCAAAGAGACAATGATTCTTGACAAATTGTTTTACTAATAAAGCCCATCTTAACCCATCTAAAATGTGAATGTCTATGCTCCTACAGATATTTGAGGTTTGTGGAGTGGGTTTTATATAATTGTGGGCAGTCATAAAACATAGTGTAGGGATGGTGATAAGACATAAATTGTACCAACTGTTAATCTCTTTCAGATGCAAATTAACTGAAATTGAACTTGCTGTTTTGTTCTTTCCTAACTTAAACTTAAAATCCTTTGTTTCATGAACAACAAGAAAATTCAATTAGCTGAATCAAATAAAAGTGTTTTCAACAGTCTGCAAACTTAAAACACAATACAGTCTTGTGTTTTTATACTACCTTATTCCTCAGAGTTCCTGAGGTTTGTCACAAAGAATCCCCAAGTAGGAAAGCTTGGGGCTGTATTGCTGCTTCTGAAATGTGTGGAGGATATTTTTCAATTTGTTTCCATTAATAATAAACAATTACATTTAGACCCATTATATTTTAAGCACTGGGCTAGCTGCTTTACAAACATTTATTTAACCCTTACCGAAACCCCACAAGCTAGGCATTATCTCTGCTTTACAGATGAGGAAACGGGTTCAGAGTGGTTACTTGCCATACATACTGGGATCGATGATTGCGCACCACCTCATCAGCTACTGCCTTGCAACTGATCGTTAATCAAACTCTTATCAAACATTAATCAAACTCAGTTGTCTGTGGTAAAAAATACTATGAACACTTATCCTCAGATATTAAAGACAATTTGGGTAATACTACGTAACACACATAGGTAAAAGTATGCTTAGGTAAGGGTCACATTAAAGCCAATGATGCCCAATAATATTCTCCCCCTTTCAGAAAGCAGAAAATCACCCCCAAAGACTTCTTGAATACTTTTAATTGTTAGCTTTTGCTTCATTTTTAAATCCTATCACAATATAGAAAGACACAATTGCCTCACCAGTATCAGGAGCACCACAATCACGAAAGAAATAATCCCCATGCAACTCAGCTACCCACCAGTATCTATAGCCCTTTGCAGCAGCTGTAACTGGCCCCTCTGGCTCCACATTCCTAATATTCATCTCTACCTATTCTTCATAAAATATATTTTTGACTCCAAAAAAAAAGATGAAATCCTAGGCAAGTCCTGACCTTCCTGTACATCTACCTTTTGCACTGCAGGAAGAACTGGAGGTGGGGGCATAGGGAATATCTTAATACTTTACAAAGCACCATTCCCATTGGACAGACGAGCAGGGAGGATTATGTCTCAGTTACCAGATCCACACACCACATAAGCCAAAGGGCAAAAGAAAATTGTCAAGGCTGGAACTAAGGAATTTGGGGCTCCAATGGCAAACTGTCCCTGGACACTGGCTCAGACTCAGTGAGTTAATTATTAGAAAAAGAACCCAGTTTCTGATCTGATGAGGACTTATAGAATAGTAAAACTGAGGGGAAAGGACCATTTGACAGGAAACCTTAAAATAGAATTCAAGAATCCTACGTCCTAATCTGGCTTTGGCCCAGACAATGGGATCACGTCACTAGATGACTGAGATGGCTGAATATAAAACATACAATCATCAGAATAGCCAATTTTTGGCCTGAGTACCTTCAAAACTCTATCCCAGGGAATTCCCTGGAAGTCCAGTGGTTAGGATTCCACACTTTCACTGCCGAGGATGCAGGTTCAATCCCTGGTCAGGGAATTAAGATCCCACAAGCCACACAGCGTGGCCAAAGTTAAAAAAATAAAAACAACTCTATACCATTTCTATTCTATATTGAAATTCCTCTTGGAGAGCGGAAACCCCAGAGCATGTTTCTTACAGTCTTATAGGAACTAGATCTGTCAAGAATGATGATCTTGAAAGAACTATTTGTGATATTTAATACAGCAGCCACCAGTCATGTGTGGCTACTGAGCACTCAGCAAGTGGTTTGTGTGACTACGGAAGTCAATTTTAAATTTCATTTCATTTTAATTTAAACTTAAATATCCATACGTGGCTAGTGGCTATTGTACCAGGCAGTGCAGTTCCAGATACTGTAAAAGTTAATTTTCAGCAAATAAAAACACATTAGAAAAAAAAAATTAGTCTTTTCTTCCTTAAGACCCAACAAAATAGCCAGGAAATCACATTATTTGTTCAAAATGAACCTTTCTCTGGGTAAATCCCCGAGGACAGAAATGATTTGTTGCTACCCAATCAGGCAACAGGAAATAAGGAAATTCAATGACAATCTCATCTTCAGACTCCCAAGATTTCTCTCCATGTTTTTCTTTGAAGCTATTCCTATCTTACCTTAAATAAAAAATATTCTTCTTTCTCTCCATCATTGGCAGTATCTCTCACTGGGCAGATCCGATGACCCGATGATCTGGGTCTTCCCAACCTCTAAGGTGGGAGGTTGACTTTTCCCAAATGTTTTGGCAAACAAACCAAAGAAATTTTATAACCCTGTGATCAGAGAACACCTTAATTGTAATGCTCTGATAAGAAAAGAAAGGAAACAAAACAGACTTTGGGACTCAGGAGGGAGATGAATTTGGGACTGAAAATGAAGAGATAAGAGCCATTTCCCCAGAACAGTTTTTCCAAGTCCATTCATGAGGAAAATCTTCAACTTCAGGAGATGCAGAAGACTTTTCTATATGAATTTTCTGATGCTGAATGAGGTAGGCACTTCTGCTGAAGCATTTCTCACAGTCAGTACATTTGTAAGGTTTTTCTCCTACATGGGTCCTCCGATGCCTGATAAGGTTAAAGCTTTGACTGAAGCACTCACCACAGTCAGGACATTTATAAGGTTTCTCTCCTGTGTGCGTCCTTTGGTGAATCACCAGGGTGGAACTCTGACTAAAAGTTTTCCAACACTCAGAACATCTGTAAGGTTTTTCTCCTGTATGTGTTCTCTGATGTCTTATGAGGTGGGAGCTAAGGCCAAAACTCTTTCCACATTCACAACATTTATATGGTTTCTCTCCTGGCTGGATTCGGCATTCGTCTATCACACTGCAGTTCTGACTCAAACTTTCTTCATATTCAGACGTTTCATAGGATTTCTCACCTGTGTGCATCTTCCGGTGTGTAATAAGGTTTGAACTTCGACTGAAATTCTTCCCACATTCTGTACACTGATAGGGTTTTTCTCCTGTATGTATTCTCTGATGCTTTATTAGAGTAGAATTGCAACCAAAGCTTTTTCCACACTCAGGACATTTGTAGGGCTTCTCACCTGTGTGTGTCCGCTGGTGGCGAATCAGACTAGAACTCTGACTAAAACTCTTCCCACAGTCGGGGCACTTATAAGGTTTTTCTCCAGTGTGGGTCCTCTGATGTTCTACTAGGACATAACTGTGGCTGAAGCATTTCCCACAAACCGGACATTCATATGGTTTTTCACCTGTATGTGATCTGTGATGCTGAATAAGGTGAGAGCTGCTACTGAAACTTTTCCCACACTCAGGACATTTATAGGGTTTCTCTCCCGTGTGAGTTCTTTCATGGATAATAAGATGGGAGGTGTTGCTGAAGCTTTTCCCACATTCACCACACTGATAGGGCTTCTCGCCTGTGTGTGTTCTCAGATGCTGAATCAGGTGAGAGCTGTTACTGAAGCATTTCCCACACTCAGAACATTTATAAGGTTTTTCTCCTGAGTGGGTCCTCTGGTGAGTTCGAAGATGAGAACTATTATTGAAGCTTTTCCAACATTCAGAACATTTGTAAGGTTTGTCCCCAAAGGATAAAGTCTGCTGGATGGCAGCCCTGGTATGTTGTCCTGGGTCCCATTCCCAGTGATTGGGTTTTTCCTCCTCTTTTCCTGTAGAATTTCCCTGATTCTCCAAGTTGCCATCATTCTCACAGGAATCATCACACTCAGTTTCACGTCCCTGGGACCATGTCAATGGCATTTTTTTTGTGTCCTCATGCTTACAATTTTGTGGGCCATCACTTTTAGACCATTTTGAGGCTCTCTCTTTATCTGCCTTAGAGTTACTGTGTTGAACAGTTTCCAAATTATTCTTACTTTCATCTCCTGCAAGAAAAAACAAATAGTCTAAACACATTCGCTAGTCTCTGCCACGGGAAAGAAATTCTGAATCATGGTGAAAGAGAGGGAATAACAAACTCAAACCTCGTAAACTATTTTATATGAAAAAAAGTTTTTATAGCTAGTTTTAATTCTTTTACTCTATGTGTTCACCAAGTAGACGAACGTTTTGTACTTACAACAACACTAATGAGGTATCTGAATAGTTCTCACCGATTGCCACAAGGGATATCAAGCTAAAAATAAACACTTAATAGAAAAAAGTAAGGGAGAAGATGAATAGAACACTCTCTGAGGTGAAAACTAGATAAAACCTTAGTTAAAATCTGAGCATGTTAACAGGGGCTTCCCTGGTGGTGCAGTGGTTAAGAATCCGCCTGCCAATGCTGGGGACACAGGTTCGAGCCCTGGTCTGGGAAGATTCCACATGCCATGGAGCAACTAAGCCCGTGCACCACAACTACTTAAGCCTGCACGACTAGGGCCCGTGCTCTGCAACAAGAGAAGCCACCACAATGAGAAGCCCATGCAATGCAATGAAAAGTAGCCCCCACTCGCCGCAATTAGAGGAAGCCCGTGCGCAACAACGAAGACCCAACGCAACCAAAAATAAATTAATTAAAAAAATTTCTTTTTAAACCTAAGCAAACATAGAAATAACAATGATACCCACTACTTAGCAAGAACAGTAACTTTACATATAGTGTATCATTAATCCTAAAAAATATGTGAGACAGATATTATTATTCACTTTTCTTAAGGATGAGAAAACTGAGGCTGTAGGAGTTTTCATAGCTTGGAAGTGACAGAGTAGGGAATCAAATTAAAGTCTGTCTCATTCTAATGCCCTGATCTTTCTACACATTCTACAGTGCATTGGATAACGAATTTCCAAAGGATTCAGATCTTCTTGATCCCTCACCTGTAAAAGTGCTTTTCAAACTCTCCCTCTCTGTGAAGCCATTAGAATCTGAGACCAACAGTTTTTGCTCTTGTTCCATCACAATGGTCACTCACAGTCAGGTTAGGGATCAGAAATCCTGTGGAAGGAAACAGGTTATGCTTGAAGGCATTTGTTAACATTTCTCCTTCTTCTTTCCTCTCCAACTACTGCAACATAACAACTGTAAGCATAGAATGTTCTGTGGACCATACTAAAAATAAGAAACATGGGCCTTAGAAATTCTTTTAGAAAATCTTATCTCAGATGCAAGTATTTAGAATTACGAGTTTACCTGATTTACCTTTCCTAGGGAAATAATTTAAAAATTAAACCTTCACATTAAAGTCTGAGGATCAAGCTTCAAAAACAGAATGAATACTAATACTCACTGTCCACTTGGAATTTAGAAACACTTTTAATTGAAAAAATGAAGTAGTTTTTTGGAAAAGGCACCAACAATAAGACATTAAGGAATCAATATGCAGGTATAAGAAGCAGCTAAAGAGAAAGCACCCTGTTTAGTTTACAAAGAATAAGTGGGTCCTTGACAGAAGGATGAAACCTTTGAAGTCAATTTCAAAAGAAAGTTAGGATTTACTTAACTAGTAACAAGAAATTAAGACAAGGTAGGGCTAGAATAACTATAGCCAATAATCTCTAAACATAAAAGGGAGGCCAACGAGGAAACTCTTCCTTGCCTCTTCCTCTCTATCATAATCACAATATCCTTTTCAGCCTAAACTTTATCTTCTGGACACAACTACAATCCCTGAGCTCCTTTATGGGACTGGAAATGTGACCTTTCACTGGAAGGCAGTTATACATGGACTTGGCATTTCAGGATATAAAGAATAGCACAATTCAGGAAAAATGGGAGCTTAAAAGAAGGCACACATATGGAAAACAAAAGATGGTGTACTTATCATTTTCACCCTATTACTGCCTATTATGTGGCATGCAGTGAACTAAATACCTTACACGTGTCTCATTTAATTCTTACAACAGCCCTCTGAAGTGTATAAACAGATACCAGCATGCTGTAGGTGAACAAAATAGACATTACGAAACTTTCCCAAGGACACACAACCAGAAAGTAGTAGAGCAGGATTCAGTCCCAAACCTGTTTGGACACTGACTTCAACATTCTTATCTGATACAGTAAACAACTAGAGCAGAAAGCAGAGCTGGGCATAACCCCAACCTGCAAATGATCAGGATCTTTATTTTGGAATATATTGACTTCCACCACCACTCTCCACACCTGGCCCCAGCAGTGAAATCGCCAAGCCCTAACCACTGGACCACCAGGGAATTCCTATATTGACTGTGTTTTTAGAAAGCCAATTCACATCCCTAGACCTCATGCCAAAGGAAGCTGGCATTCTCTAAGCACCCTCAGTCTAAAAGAAACTTGTCTAAATTACAAATATGCCCAGTGTTTAAGTGGGGGAAAAAACATACACCTGAATGCAAAAAAAAAAAAAAAGGAAAGTTGTTCAAATGGAGTAATATGTCTTGCCATCTGAGTTACGTATTTCTATCAAAGTCTTTACAAAAGAAGCAAGAGTCTGGGTAACATACACATGCTACCATTTTCCCTGCTAAGAAACTATTAATTTTGGTAACAGAAGAGCCCTCAGGTTCTTCTCAGCAAAAGGGTAGCAAACTCAAGGCCATAAATGGTATTAAGAGGCTGTCCTAAATATGTCATTCCAGGGACTTCCCTGGTGGCTCAGTGGTTAAGAATCCACCTGCCAATGCAGGGAACATGGGTTCAGGACCTGGTCCGTGAAGATCCCACATGCCACGGAGCAACTGAGCCTGCGAGCCACAACTACTGAACCTGCGATCCACAACTACTGAGCCCACGTGCTGCAACTCCTGAAGCCCACACGCCCAGAGCCCGTGCTCTGCAACAAGAGAAGCCAACGCAATGAGAAGCCCGCACGCTGCAATTAAGAGTAGCCCCCACTGGCCGCAACTAGAGAAAGCCCGTGCTCAGCAATGAAAACTCAACACAGCCAAAAAAAATTAAAATAATTTTTAAAAAATGTCACTCCACAGAGAAAGGCTGTTTTCACTCTCCTAGAGCAAAGAGGTGATTACGATGGGGCAGTGCTTTGGATTAAAAAGACTTCCAAAGAAAATGCACTGCCTGAAGCTTAGCTTTAAGAAGCGCTGGCAGGGAGCACAGGCGGGGGTGCACTACGGGGTGAGCTCCAGGGGAGCAGATCATCTCCAGTCGACACGGTCCTTCAAGGGACCCCGCAGGCGAGGCTGGCGCAGTTGCCCGTGCAGCAAGAGATGCTGGCTGGGCCTTTGCCCCTCACAGCAACCGCATCCCTCTCCGGGACTGACATCCCTCTTCTGGGCGGCGCATCTTCGCTCCTCTGGCCCGCAGCCCTCGGCTCCCTTCCACCCGAGAAGGAACTCACTGTGCTGGGGGTTACACACAAGGCGCCCCGCACCCCCAGCAAGCCCAGCCGTCCCGGAATTAAGCGACCCCTCTGCTTCTGACCCCACCAACCCACGTTCCTAACCTCTCAAACCCGGAAGACAGAAACAGGAAGTACCCCCATCTCCCCCTGCGGGCTTGCTGGGGCCTCTCTAGGAAACAGTGATGGCTCGTTCTCGTTGGTCTTAACCCTTAGGTTACCGGACAAGAAGGAGCGTCCTGGTGGATTTCTCTTCCTTGTGGCCTTTGTCTTTTGCCAACTCTGATTCTCATCCCTCACGCTTATCAGGCGCCTTATCATAGGGGCCCAACTGGAGCTTATACTTTTCTTTGCCATCATTAGATTTCTCATCATCATTAGAATTAAAATGAAGCGAGTATTTTAAGCGCCTTCTGTGTGTTCCCACTGCTGTGAACTAGGAGGTATATTTAGCTACCTGTGAAACAGTGAGAGAGCTAAGGCATCCATCCACATATAAAACAATTAGTTTAGGAGGCAACATTATGAATAACACTTAGAGAAGCAGTTAAACTCTCCTCTTTCATCACAGAGAAAACAGAAGCCGTCATCTCCCGCACATCAAACATGCAAGTCTGCTAAGTACGCACGGCAACCATCTCTTCCTTCCTTCCTATCACAACAGAGCCTTGGTGCTTGGCACTGAAAATGAGCCCTCTACTACCAGTCACTTTACTTCCCACCTTCATGGGATCCTTACACCAGTGGTCCCCAACCCTTTGGGCACCAGGGACTGGTTTCGTGGAAGACAATTTGTCCACGGGGTTGGGGGGAGGGATGGTTCAGGCGATAATGGCAGCGATGGGGAGCAGCCGAGGAAGCTTGCTCGTCCGCCTGCCTCTCACCTCCTGCTGTGCCGCCCAGTTCCTAAAAGGCCACTGACCGGTACCCATCTGCCGCCCAGGGGTTGGGGACCCCTGCCTTACACTATCAACAAAACCCTTGACTCTCCCACCTCCACACCAAAACAGTCCTTCAGTTTTCCTTTTTTTTTTTTTTTTTTTGCGGTACGCGGGCCTCTCACTGTTGTGGCCTCTCCCGTTGCGGAGCACAGGCTCCGGACTGGCCGACTCAGCAGCCATGGCTCACGGGCCCAGCCGCTCCGCGGCATGTGGGATCTTCCCGGACCGGGGCACGAACCCATGTGCCCTGCATCGGCAGGCGGACTCTCAACCACTGCGCCACCAGGGAAGCCCCTATGTTTTTTTTTTTATGGCAGCCCAAGCAAACTAATATAGTCAGAAAGCTAAAATTACATTTACCAGACTTATCTGAAGTAATGGCAGTAGCTGAAGCAGCAGGGTTTTTGTTTTTGTTTGATATGGACCATTTTTCAAATCTTTTTTGAATTTGTTACAATATTGCTTCTGTTTTATGTTTTGTTTTTTTGGCAGCAAGGCATGTGGGATCTTAGCTCCCCGACCGGGGATCGAACCTGCACCCCCTGCATTGGAAGGGGGAGTCTTAACTACTGGACCGCCAAGGAAGTCCCGAAGCAGCAGTTTTGAGAGGCATTCCTGAAAACTCAGCCCCCAATCTGTTTCTTCAGCCCTCCCAAGGATTCCAAAAGCCATTTAATGGTTATAGCAAATCTTCTCCTTATGTCAAATCAAGGAGATTCTGTTCTCTGCAATGGAAACTAACTAAGGATGAAAGCTACTAGTAAGGAAGCTACAGAGATGGATTTAAGGTTGGGGACACATGGACAAAGTTTATAGAAGTTCCACTGAGTGGCAGAGACCTTTGGCTAGCTTGGAGACAGAATTCCCAATGGGAGGATGGCTGAGTGATACATGTAAGGTGGCTGTGGCCAGCACCACAGTCCGAGTTAGGTGCTGAATGAACAGTGCTGCTTGCCTTCTAACTGAGTACTCTGGCCATGGCAATCTGTCAACACCAACCACTGGACAGAAAAAGACTTTACTCAAAATTTCTGGTTTGTACAAAGACTCAGAGCTCTAGTTTAACTCCAAAGGAAGACAAGAACAGGAGTGAATTTGAACTTTCCACCAACCCTTGTCAGTGGGGTGCACCAAGGCAAACCACGATTTGGAAAAGTAGAGAAATATGACATTTCTTGTAGATGAGTAGCAGGGTGTGTAGCACTGTATTTTCCCAAGATGGTCACCACAGTGACCAAACTACCTGTTATTTTTGCAAGGTGATGTTGACACTCCTTATATCCAGTGATGGCTTCTGTGTCTCCTCTCCTTGAACTGAGTAATCCTGTACAACTGTCTCAAACTGTGGAGTGTGAGGGAAGTGACGAAATGTGACTTATTCTCTTGTGATGCCTGCTCTTAGAACCCAGCCACCATGCTGCAAGGAAGCCCAGGTCACTTGGAGAAGCCACGTGAAGCTATTCTGGCTTGAGTGAGAAAGACTTTAAATGACTTCAGCTCCAACCAACATCATACCGCAACCACATGAGACCCCAAGTGAGAACAACCAGCAGAGTCCAGTCTTCCTCCAGAACTATGAGAGGAAGTCATAAAATGATTATTTTTACTCAAAGCTCCTAGGTTTTGGAATGAATTGTTATGCAGCTATGGACAATCAGAATACATTTAGTACATTGAAGAGTGGTACTACTTTTAACAAAAACCCAAAACATGTGATATTGCCTATGGAAACAGGTGGCAAGCAGAAAAGGGAAGGTCCTTGAGCAGTGTTAGTGGAAGACTAAGGATCTTGAGGAGATTGTCAGTGAGGGTTTAAAGGGAAATGAGGAGAAGTGGAAGATGGAGGAAAGAGGTCCTTGTTATGTAGTGGAAGAAATTTGGCAACACTGTCATCTGTGCCAACATCGAAAATAAGAAATATACCTAGTGGACTAAACAATCTTGGTCAGGAGTCAGCAAACTCATTTTGTAAAGGGCCAGATAGTAATTATTTCATGTCTGAGGAGCTACTCAACTCCTCACGAAGGCACGAGTCTACAAAATTGGCAAATAGGCACCAGTGTGTTCCAATAATACTTTAGTTACAAAGAAATGGACAGCCTACCCATCAGTAGTATTTTGCTGACCCTTGTTCTAGCTAAAGAGATTTCAAGATAAAATATTAAAAGTGCCACATGGCCTCTTCTTGCTGCCTGTGATAAAATGTGAGAGAAGAGAGATAAGTTAAAAGTACCAGCCCTTGAATATATAGGAGTTAGAACCTGCTGCATTTGAAAAAAATTTCTTTTCTCATCTCAGCCTCTCCAGATGGAGAACATGTTAAAATTAAGAAATAGCTTCTGGGAAATGTTCAAATATCAGGTGCTCCTAGGGAAAAAAATATAGTCTAAATAAGGGTCAGCAAATTACAAAAGACCTTTTAAGGATCTTAAGGGTTTGTATTGAAGAGCTTCTCTCTAAGAGTCTCTAGGGCCTTGCCCGCAGCAACCATCAAAGAGGCCAAGGTGGAAGCAGGTTATTTCATGATTTGTGGGTGTTGCTTTTGTCTAATAGTGTGAGCGAAATATATGTTGACATAACAAAAGCCTCAAGATTTCTGAAAGTAATATGTCAGCTGGGACTGAAAGGCACAGACTCAGAGGAGGCTGAACTTGGGAGATGAAACTTGAGCTGAAATGAGGAGTGGACGTTTTCTGCACAGACAGATGGGAGTTGGGGAGAGTGATGAGGTAGGGATGCCAGGAGCAGTGACATTGTGGGGGAGAGTAAGGCACAGGGGTGTGAAAGAGCAAGCTGTGTTCTGAGAACCACAAACAGTTTGGCATTCAGTAGGAAGAGCATGGTGGCCAGAAATAAGACTGAACAGAAAGGTCCTAAAATTTAGATATTATCTTGTTGCCAGTGTAGGAGAGGGGAAAAACACATTTTTCTTCTCCCCTTCTAAGTTCTCAGCTGGGCCCTCTGTAACAAAAACAAAAATGAAACAAAACAAAAAAGCAAACAGATTAACAAAATAAAAATAAATAGAAGTTTATTAATATGTACATTTCATATATACACGGGAGAGACTCAAGGAAAGAGTAACTCAAAGAGATGGCGTAGATCTCTGGCTTACATAGCATCTTCAACAAAGCACAATAAATCAGTAGAGAAATGATAAGACAAAGGAAAGCAGTTTAGGCTTCGAAGGGCAGCGAACTGTGAAAAAGTAAATATATGGGAGGAACCTAATGGAGTAAGGTTTGTTTGTAGATTCCTCTGGTACTGATAAGAGTCTAGAGTCATCTCCAGTGAAGGAGAATTTATATCCTGCCTTTCAGCAGAAAAGGAGGAGGGTAGAGAGAGCTTTTTTTTACCTTTGCTCTTTCTTAACTGCCTTCAGCTTAAAACAATTTTTATGTCAAAGAGGCATATTTTGGGGTGTCATATTCTGGTTCCCTTGAACAGTAGCCCATGTTTGTGGCTGAGTAGTTTTCATAGCCTGTTTCCTGCCAGTAAAATTTGGGGATTCCCAAGACCTCTTTATCATGTATTTTCTTGGACCCAAGACTTTGGCCTTGGGTCCAAGGTTTTCTATGTCTTCCCGTGCATTAGATGGGCTTACTCTCCCAGTTGCAAGGCAGAAAAACCCTGCCCAGAAATGTTACTGATCATATGCACAAGAAGCAGAGAGCAAGTGAAAAATGAACAGGAAAATCTTAGCCCATGGTGGGTTGAACAACACACACATGTTCAGTCTTTTCTGCCCTATCTCACCTCTCAAATAAGTTGCTTTTCCTGACCCCATAGATGAGTAAGGGGTAAGGATTGAGGCAGGGGTATAAAGAGCAGAAGATACTTTCTGCTATTTCCAAAAAAAAAATGGAAGTTCTTATATTATGGGGCTGCAGGAATGTGGGGAGCAGAAAAGAATGGCTTTTCTTCTATAGCTACAAGCTTCTTGAGGATGGCATCCAGTAAACATCTTGAAATGGATTCAAGAATGAATAAATGAATGAATTTGCTTACCATATTGTCTTATGATGCAGCAGGCTGTGTAGATGTCTTTAACCAGGTGAACAGGTGAGCTCTCTGAGCACAGGAATCCTGTCTCATTCTTATATTCCAAGCACACAGCACAGTAGGAGGCAGGGAATATTGAATGGTTAAATTAACTCCTTAGGATACAAGATCTGGAAGGCATTGAGGGCATATCCTATTTTGAAGCTTGAAAAACTTATCCAGTTCTTTTATTTCTCCTCTCATTTCTCTTATTTCCTCTGTTCTTTCACTCATTTATTCAACAAATATTTAGTGTTACCTGCTGTTGACTTCCTGAGAGGGTCAACTTGAACAGGAGTTTGAATAGATTGCCCTGACCCCTGGCTGGCTGATATAGGGGACTAGTCAAGTGAGCTTCTGCCTTTCTTCAACCGTGGCTGTTCCCAGGCACCAGAACCAATGAGAATAACAGTTAAAACTGTCTGCCATGAACATGGAAGTACTGATATGTCTTCAAGATAGTGATTTCATTGACTTTGGATATATACCCAGAAGTGGAGGTGCTGGATCAAATGGTAGTTCTATTTTTAATTTCTTGAGGAACCTCCATACTGTTTTCCACGAGTTTTCATTCTCATCAACAAAGTAAAAAGGTCCCCTTTTTTTCGCATCCTTGTGAACATTTGTGATCTCTTGTTGTTTGATACGGAATCCACTAACACCACAGTCGCCAACACATTGTAACCTAGCAGTGGAGGGTGAAAGTAGTGGAGGCGTGGGGTAGGGGAAAGGGGTTAGGGCTGTGGCCATATCTTCCCTTTTTTCTTCTCATCAAATTTTTTCTCTCCCATTGGGTGTGGTACAGAGTTGGAGAGGAAAGGGAAAGGGAAAATGACTAACCTGAGAGGCAGACTGGGGAAGGAGGCTCTCTTAGGGGAGTTTGATGTTTATGGCCAGGTGTGATCAGTGGCACCTTTAAGTTGAACCCAGGCTCATTTCCAGTGAAACAACTGCCCCATTGAGACCTTCAGCAAAATTACAAGTGTAATTGGCCATTTTTTGCTTAGTGAGTTGCAACACTGACACTTGTAATACACAGAATATAATTACAAGTCAGGCCAAACTTCACACGTAAAGGGCTTAGTCATCCACAAAACTGCCTTTATTTCAAGACACCAGTCCCAAATTAGGGGGTCACCAGCACTTCTGACTAAGTTTAGGGTTCCCACTATCCCCTCAGCTTCAATAATTCACTAGAATGACTTACAGAACTCAGGAAAGAGCTATACTTGCTATTACAGTTTTATTATAGCAAAAGGACACAAATCAGAACCTGCCAAAAGCAGAGATGCATAAGGTGAGGTTCTGGGAGGGCCCCAGACATGGAGCTTCTGTGTTCTCTCTCCGTGGAGTCAGGACACATCACCCTCCTGACACATCAGTGTGTAAAAATACACAGAGTACTGTTAACCAAGGAAGCTTGTCTGAGCTTCAGTGTCCAGATGTTTTATTGGCTTCTCATTATGTAGGCATGACAGATTAAATTAGTGCTCATGTGGTTAAACTCAATCTCCAGCCCCCTTCCCCTCTCTGAGGTTGTACTGATATCATGTGGTTAAAAGCCCTAACCCTCTAATCACATAGTTGGTCTTCCTCAGTGTGCCAAACCCCACCCTGAACCATCTCATTTGCATAAGCTCTCTAGGGTCCTATCAGGAGTTTCCTCATTAGCATAAACTCAGGTGTGGTCCAAGGGGACACGCCTATCACTTGGGAAATTCCAAGTATTTAGAGGCTCCCTCCCAGGATCTGGGGACAAAGACCAGCCAAATTCTTTGTTATACAACAGGAACCTTCCTGCCTACAAATCCCACCCTCTTTCCCTGCATCCTCCTGCTTGCCTAAGATGGTGAAAAGTGTCCCACCACTGCTGATTCTCCACCACTATCACCATCACCACCACCACCACCACCAGGGAAAAAAATCCTCTCTCCTCTTTTCCTGTGCCTGAGAGATAAACTTGGTACTTGCTATGGAGTGAATTGTGCCCCCCCCCGCTTCATTCGTATGTTGAAGCCATAACCCCCAATGTGATGGTATTTGGCCATGGGGCCTTCAGGAAGTAACTAGGTTGAGATGAGGTCATGAGAATGGGACCTTCATGGGATTAATGCCCTTATAAGACACCAAAGATTGATATCTCTCTCTCCCCCCACCCCACTCCCTCTCTCTCCACACCATGTGAGGACACAGTCAGAAGGCAGCCACCTGCAGGCCAAGAAGAAAGCTCTCACCAGAACCGGACCACGCTGGCACCCTGATCTCAGACTTTCAACCTCCAGAACCATAACCACTGAGTATATGGTATTTTGTTGAGTAATACAGTGCTGATCTGATTGTATGATCAGAACAGCTCACACTAAATTGTCCACTGTCAGGTTTTAACCTTTGCAGGGATATTTGCATTTTAAAAGAGAAGGTGCTTTAAATGATGGAATCACTGATTGGCAGACGGTACACAGCCATGTGGTGAGTAGCAGTGTAATGTCCTAATCATTAAATTCTTTGCCTCACATACAAGATTTGTGACTCTTTACTAAGAAATTGAACTACTCTAAGCCAAAGTAACTTGGGTACCATCTTCTCCATCCTGAGGATTATCCTCATTACTTTTAGTGGTGGGCTTTCTGGTGCTTTCAGCAGATCTTTGGCTCCTTTTCTTTGTCATTCCCCTTCCCACTTCTCCTGGCATTATTTGGCCTGGGAATATGTGCAGAGGTTTTCTACTGAAACAATCACTGCTCCAAGTACCTCAGCACCTCTGAGGTGGAGTTTAATGGAGGAGAGACTCAGCTTAGGGAAGGAGTAGGAGCTGGCACAGAGCACCAAAGATATCGGAAGCCCAAGAACCATAGACTCCCACTACAGAGGACTGCCTTATTGAAACAGATACCAAGGAAATTGCAACATCTTTTTTGAAGGTGGGTGGGAGGGTTGGGTGTGTGGGTTGCGAGGGGAAAGAAATGTCTGTATGGATTTGCTTCTGGTGTTACAGTAAGTCAAGGGGATCAAGAGAGCAGGGTGTAGATTGTGCCTCTCTCATGTTAGCCCGGATGACTCTTTCCTTAGTCACATTAAATGCTCAGGATCCTAAACTGTGTCAGCAGGTGGCTCCAGAGGCAGCTGTTTGGTGAGCCTGCCACAGAATATAAATTATGCTGCAGATTAACCCATCCCTGTGTAATCTCAAAGAATATTTGTACAAACATAAGGTGCTATTTGTAACAATTAGATTTAACAAAAATAAACCTGAGTGGATTATGAGCATGGATACTTTCTAATATGAACCATTTGGAATTAAATACTGGAGAGAGAGACAGACAGACAGAGACAGAGGGAGAAGCAGAGAGAGAGAGACACACAGAGAGAGAGAGAGTCTCCAGAATATTAAGGGTCTGACCTCTCCTCTTTGGCTAGATTTTCTCTACGGTTAGTTGTCTGCAGTGTTCTCATCTTGGCCCCTACCCTACTGCAAACCAATTTTCCTCCAGAAGACAGAAGATCAAGAAGAAGCAGGCCTCATTCCTGGCTATGGAGGTGCACGCTAGTTCTTAGAGCCACAGAGCTGTACAGTGTAGAAAGCTGGAAAATTGGTCTCAAATTATGCAGGAACCTAGAAGAGGAGGACACCGTTTGGAAATCTGAGGTGTGAGTACACATTATGAAACCTGGTCTGTGGCTAAGGGTACTTCATTCATTTCTAAATACACCAAATTCTGGAAAGCAGAGTGGTTACCAGTCAGAACTGTGAAAGCAGCATAATTTCTTTGGGACATTTTTCCACTTGCTCTTTTTGGATAAGTCTCAAATATGTCCACTTCTCAGCTCTCCCACTGTCACTTTCCTAGGCCAGTGTACCATCATTCTCATTCATGGTATCTCTGTCTCCAAACTGGATCAAGAGGTGTGTGTATGGAGGGGGAAGGGGGACGTTGAGGAAGAGTGAAGAGCTGCAGAAATATCCTTATATTTTAATTGGCTTTTAACAATATTAAATCAAATAAGAGCATATATGGAACGTTCATATTACCACGCTTGGCACTGTAACTACTCGATACATGGGGCTGGTATTAATATGGAAATCACATGCAAAAGACTTCCTGGTCACCGTGTTTAATGTCTTAACTTCAGCTGGCCGGAGGGTCATGCTTTGTCTTCTCCTTCTATCTAGAACTCACATTTTATTCCCCTGAGACTCTTCCTCCCTCTACACTCCTCATTAAATACTTTTTGCTTTAGATCTCAAAACAGATGCTATTGACTTTTATGATATTCATTTGTCAAAAAAAATGTATTCAGTCTAGGGAGGCACTATATAAATAACACTTTAAGTCTATCTGCCTGTGTTTAATAGTATATGAATTTAGGGCTGGCAAACTCTGAAAGAGAGTTGATATTATCAGCTTTACCTAATGATATAAGTACTGCATTACATTTCTACTGAAGTTGGTTAAGAAAGCACTTTTCTCAGAGAACCATCTCCCAGTCATCAGAAAATGAGAGCCAAAATTGGCAGGCAAACAGGTATTTGTAACTATGTAAAGTAGATGTGGAAATCCTCAGCATTGTAGAACACAGAACAGGAATTCCTCTTAGGAGTCTAGAAGACATTTGAGAATATGTGAGAATATATTTGACTATCTTTGGTTGGTGCTACCAGTAGTTAGTTGGCCAATTGCTATGAACTGAATTGTGTCCCCTCAAATTTCATGCTTTGAAACCCTAACCCCCCTGATGTGACTGTATTTGGAAACAGGGCTTTACAGAGGTAATTTAAATGAGGTCATAAAGGTGGGACCCTAATCCTAACGTCCTTTTAAGAAGAAGGGACAAATACCAGGGATGCAAGTGTACAAAGAAAAGGCCATGGGAGGACATAGCAAGAAGATGGCCATCTGCAAGCCAAGGAGAGGGGCCTCAGGAGAAATCAAACCTGTTGACACCTTGGTTTTGGACTTGCAGACTCCAGAATGGTGAGAAATAAATTTCTGATGTTTAAGCCATCCAGTCTGTGGTATTTTGTTATGGCAGCCCTAGCAAACTAAGAATGCAAGGGATAGGAATGCTAAATGCCCTACACAGTACAGGATGGTAGATTCTACACACCAAAAATTTGTCCTGTCGCAAATGCAAAAGCATCCTGTTCAGAAACACCGATCTGGTCCCAGCTCTTCATCTTATAGATGACTCCATGAGACTTGTCTTTGAGGCAAAGCACCGTATCTTATTTACATTGTTCTGTCAGGAGCTGGCATAGTGTCTGCGGCTCAGTAGGAGCTTAGAAATTATGAGGGTGCTTATGCAAATTATTCACGTGCTTATGCATTTTACCTTTTTTTTCAGTTCACCTGAGCCATTCATCTGCTTGGGGGGGATATCACGACTTATTGTTGAGGGACTACAAAGAGACAGACTGGGGTAATATTTAGCTTTTGACATTCAAAAATAAGATTTTGCTGCAAGACAATAATTGCGTTCTTTACCAAGCTCTTGTTTTGAGAGAGGATTATTTAAAGTCCTTTAGCATATCAAGGGCCTGGTTTGGGACTCAGTCAAAGAGCTCTTCCTAAGGGCGTTGCAGAAAGAAGATGAAGCCCTTTGGCTGAAGGCAAAGGTAACACTGGAAGCACGGAGTTATTACCCACTCTGTCCTTCCCTGGCACCCCTGTCTAACAATTGCACCCCAGTCACTTACTGTTACCTGACATTCTGTTTTGTACTTGTTTCTTTGCTTTTCCCCTTTCTCTTTGACTAGAATGTTAACTGCACGAGGCAGTTCTTTGCCTATTTAATTACTACTGTATTCCCAGCATCAAAAACGTACCTGGAAGCTCAATAAATATTTATTGAATGAATGAATGCGTTTTCTTTCCTCTTCATCTCTCTTTCACATCTAAAGAAGGAGAAGAAGAAACACTTCAACTTGAGAGGATATCTTTAAAGCTTTTGAATTCATTCACTGGATTTCTCTACTTGTAGATGAAATCCTGAGAACTGACTTCATTAAATCACATCCTGAAAGATCTAAGGAAGGAGCATCTCTGACTTACTGTTCATTGTTCTGCTCTCCATGTTTGTTTCCTTTTTCAAAGTTTATAGTGTGACAAATGACATCTCTAATGGCACTGGGCCACTAATTGTTCAGAAAGTACAGATAAAATAAAGCTGATGCCCTGGGTGCCTGCCTGCTTGTGGTAAGCAAAGCTGGGGATGTATTCCATGAATGGTGACTCCTTCTCAGTAGTGGAACCTCATGGGTCCTAAGTCCTAGTGGAGCTGCCCAGACAAGCCTGTCATGTCCCTGAAGGAAGTCATACCTCCTTGTCCACCATCTCTGTGGGAAGCGCATACGGGTGAAAAGGTGAAGATAGGATTCTGCACCAGAAAACAATTCTATCAGGAAATCCTGTGTATTCAGATCACCAACGTTTGGCAATCAGTGTTGAGATTTTTCTTTGCCACAAAAGAATAAATGTCTTAGGAAACATCAGGACAAATGACCAAGAATGTGAATTTTCACAAAGGATTGGGACCATCAAGTTCTTTGTTTATTAGTATCCAGAAAGATCAACCATGTCCTTTGGGATGAATTACATGACGACTCTTTATTAGGGTGGGAGAGGAAAGGGGGGAGGGGAAATCCACAAAGGGTGTGGCATTTTACAATGTGACACCTGCATAATGTCAAGTTCATGTGCAGAACAAGTCAGTTGTTACCTATGACAGTCCCTATTCTAAAATGGATTCTCTTCATCTGCATGAAGGAGAAAACTCCTAGTGAGGTATTAGATAATAGGATGAAATAATCTGATCTATATTGTCATCATAAAAAGAACTTTCATCTGTGTGGTAGTGCAAAGCTGATCAAGTACTTTCATACCAAAATGCCACCTATTCCTCATTGCAAGTTTGCGAAGAGAACAGAGCAGGAACCATGTCCATTTTGCAGACAGGAAAACTGAGGTTCTGAGAGGGTAAGTGAGTTGCCCAAGCCCATGGCCCAGTGGTGTAGGTGGGTCTAGAGCCCTGGTCTTCCAGCCCCTACTCTTAGCATGTCTCGCGCTACATCAGGATGCAGCACTCCACGGTGGTTCATCAATAAAGTAAACATATGATTTATTGCCCAAACCAGTACACTTCAGAAAGTGAGAGAAGCTCTATGAATAATTATTCTGAGACAATAACTGGAAACCAGGACTGTCTCAGGAATACTTGGATGAATGTTGACCTTAATCAGTGGGAAGAGGCAGAGGCGACAGGTACACTGCACACTGCCCTGCTCATTTTTTTCTTCAGCAAGAGACATAAATCTTCATCTTTTTTTGAAAGTTACTGCCTTTTCAGTTCTGAGTAACACAGTTCAAAAAACAGACCTGGTTGGGTCAATAAGAAACCAGTTCTCTCTTTGTTTTGTGCCACTGTGTCTGATCAGTTTGGACCCCAAAGCTCAAGAAAGATGACCAGTACTTGGGAGATGCAATGAAGAATAAAGAAAGGAAAGATGACATGGCTTCTACAGGACAGAGAGTAAGAGCTGGTGAAAACAGTCAAAAAGGACAACCTGGATAACGTATGGTCTGACAGCTGGGCAGCAAGCAGCTTGGGTATTATCAGTGTCTGTGCCCTTCTGCTGGGAAAGGCAGATTCTAGCATGTGGTTAAGGCCATGAGGCTTCCTAGAGTGAGGCTAGGCTGCCACATCTGGCTGGCTAGATCATTTTGTTTCCTGGTCACCATTAGTATCTCAGTGGTCACTGCAATATTTGTTATGGCAAGAACTTGCTTCTGGATATAGTTACTTATGCAAAAGTGCAAGATAACACTGATTAGTAATTATGCTTCTAATACTAACCACATTACTTTTGCAGAATGCTTTTATAATTTTTAATTTTTTACTACTGCTATAAGTTCATACATGTAAAAGTGCTTAAAACAGTGCCTGGCATGTAATAAGTACTATGTAAGTATTTTCTATTATCCCTGTTATTATTATTTCATTTGATTCTCACAAACACCCTACAAAATAGGTTGCCCAGATTTGACAGAGAAGAAAATTAAGCATGGGTTGGCTATGTTTATGTTCCATTGTTACCCAGCCTGTTTCAACAGCATGACCCTGGTCAGAATTCTTTGGGTTCAGCTAAGAACAATATCTTCAGTCCTATGATCCCATAATTTTAGCATGTAAGTACAGACTTTGGAACCATATCCCATAGGGTTAACAGAAGCTGGTGCCTTAACAGAAGTCCTCAGGTGTGTCTTACAGAACAGCAGATAATGGAAGAGCTTGTTAAAAACTACTCTGCTTGTAACCTGCCTTTACTAATTAAGCCTGCTTTACTTGTTTTTCCTTTTCTTTAAGTGCATACCCTCCGAGCTTCATGAAGCCTAAGTAATATATCATCAGACTTTTTTTTTTTGAGTTTATCCTTCCTTTTTTAAAAAAATATCTTTATTGGAGTATAATTGCTTTACAATGTTGTGTTAGTTTCTGTTGTACAACAAAGTGAATCAGCTGTAAGTATACATATATCCCCACATCCCCTCCCTCTTGAGCCTCCCTCCCATTCTCCCTATCCCACCCCTCTAGGTCGTCACAAAGCATTGAGCTGACCTCCCTGTGCTATGCAGCAGCTTCCCACTAGCCATCCATTTTACATGTGGTAGTGTCTATATGTCCATGCCACTCTCTCACTTCGACCCAGCTTGCCCTTCCCCCTCCCCGGGTCCTCAAGTCCATTCTCTACGTCTGTGTCTTTATTCCTGCTCTGCCACTAGGTTCATCAGTACCCTTTTTGTAGATTCCATATATATGTGTTAGCATACGGTATTTGTTTTTCTCTGAGTTACATCACTCTGTATGACAGACTCTAGGTCCATCCACCTCACTACAAATAACTCAGTTTAGTTCCTTTTCATGGCTGAGTAATATTCCATTGTATATATGTGCCACATCTTCTTTATCCAATCATCTGTCAGTGGACACTTGGGTTGCTTCCATGTCCTGGCTATTGTAAATAGAGCTGCAATGAACATTGTGGTGCATGACTTTTTTGAATTATGGTTTTCTCAGGGTGTGTGCCCAGTAGTGGGATTGCTGGGTCGTATGGTAGTTTTAGTTTTACTTTTTTAAGGAACTTCCATACTGTTCTCCATGGTGGCTGTATCAATTTACATTCCCACCAACAGTGCAAGAGGGTTCCCTTTTCTCCACACCCTCTCTAGCATTTATTGTTTGTAGATTTTTTGATGATGGCCGTTCTGACTGGTGTGAGGTGATAACCTCACTGTGGTTTTGATTTGCATTTCTCTAATGATTAGTAATGTTGAGCATTTTTTCATGTGTTTATTGGCAATCTGTATATCTTCTTTGGAGAAATGTCTATTTTTTTTTTTTTTTTTGATATTGAGCTGCATGAGCTGAAAGAGGAGATTAATCCTTTCTCAGTTGCTTCCTTTGCAAATATTTTCTCCCATTCTGAGGGTTGTCTTTTTGTCTTGTTTATGGTTTCCTTTGCTGTGGAAAAGCTTTTAAGTTTCATTAGGTCTCATTTGTTTATTTTTGATTTTATTTCCATTACTCTAGGAGGTGGGTCAAAAAAGATCTTGCTGTGATTTATGTCAAAGAGGTCACCAGACTTCTTAACCACCCTTATAGACAATGCCTCTGACGTATGGGTCACTATAGTAATGGGGCAGGAGGAGGCTTAAGTTGTTTTCCAGGAACCTGTAATCAGCTGCTGCCCAGTTCCAGCCAGCCAACACTGCTTGGACCCACTGATCACAAAACTGGGCCTGTGCAGCTGTCCAATGAATGACCTTTTGAAGTCAGAGGGCTGAAAACTTCACCCTCAGATCATGCTAAGTGCCTCTAATTTTGAACATGTGTCCCATGAAGAAGTATGTAACCCAGGTATGTCTGCTTAGGACACCAATTACCTCACCTTTTCCCTACCTCCAATCCCCCTTCCCCGTGCCTAAGACCAGCCTGCTTCTTTATTCCATAAATATCTCAAGTTCCTCGCCGGGGAGGTGGATATGAGACTTGTTCTCCTGTCTCGTCTCTTGGCTGCCTTGTGAATAAACTCTTTCTCAGCTATGAACTTCAGCATCTCAGCGTTTGGCTTGCTGTGAGGTGGGCAAAGGAGACGGGTTGGTAACAACTCCCTACTGTGTCACAAAGACACATAGTCTGGGAACACTTAGATATATGGAAACTTGAAGCAAGTTTGCCTGCCTCCAAAAGCTCATGGGCATCCTAAGGCCACAGTTGTGATGGGTGATTGTTGTGTCAGTGTATGCTGTGTCCTATCTAACTCATTCTCCATCACCAGTGCAGTTAAAGCAACATCCTGTCACTTTTTTGCGGTATGCGGGCCTCTCACTGTTGTGGCCTCTCCCGTTGCGGAGCACAGGCTCCGGACGCGCAGGCTCAGCGGCCATGGCTCACGGGCCCAGCCGCTCCGCGGCATGTGGGATCCTCCCGGACCGGGACATGAACCCGTGTCCCCTGCATCGGCAGGCGGACTCTCAACCGCTGCGCCACCAGGGAAGCCCCCTGTCACTTTTTTGAGCCTACTCTATATAGCTGTGTTTGCAAAGGGAGCCAAAGGCATCTGTCAGAATACATTTTTGCTGCATTTCTAAAAAAAAAAAAAAAAAAAAGCTCAGTGGGCTAGGAGAGAATTGTCCTCTCTCAGTCACACAGCAGGGCATTGCTGTCTCTTGCTGATTGCCGATTTCCATCATTTTCCAACACTGAAAGTGGAGAAGTGAAATCAATACAAAAGAAAGTTGAGGTTGTTTCTAGGGTATATGTAGACAGTTTGCCAAAATCATGTCTTTAGAGTAAAAGAAGCAGCAAAGGGAAAGGTTACCTTTGCCCTTGAGCACAAAGGCTTAGTGTGGGTTCACCCATTGAGAAAGGTCAGATCTGAGTAGTGATAAGCAACATGGTGGGCCAGCCCAAGGTCAGAGCCTTTTTTTAAAATTAATTAATTAATTTTTGGCTGCGTTGCGTCTTTGTTGCTGCGTCCGGGCTTTCTCTAGTTGTGGCGAGAAGGGGCTACTCTTCATTGCAGTGGGCGGGCTTCTCATTGCGGTGGCTTCTCTTGTTGTGGAGCATGGGCTCTAAGCATGCAGGCCTCAGTAGTTGCAGCACACGGGCTCAGTAGTTGTGGCTTGTGGGCTATAGAGCGCAGGCTCAGTAGCTGTGGCCATAGGCTTAGTTGCTCTGTGGCACGTGGGATCTTCCTGGACCAGGGCTCGAACCCATGTCCCCTGCATTGGCAGGCGGATTCTTAACCACTGCGCCACCAGGGAAATCCCCCAAGGTCAAAGCCTTTTGAGAATTAGACATGGAAACCAGACTATTGGGGGCTCGTGTTTGATTCTGATGAATTTACAAGGCTGGTGACATCTTGTTTGGACTTCTCTGGAAAGGCCCAGTTTGGACCTGGAGGTGAAACTTTGCTGGTGTATTAGTCAGGGTTCTCCAGAGAAACAGGAGATAGTATGTAAATAGTATGCAAATAAATAAATAAAACAAATAAATTCCTTATATTATAACAAATCTATATCTATCTATCTATCTATCTATCTCTGTAACTATCGCCTGCTGGTCCTGATGGCTGACAAGTCCCAAGATCTGCAGACGGATTCAGCAAGGTGGAGACCCAGAAGAGCCAATGCTTTAGTTCCAGTCTCAGTCCAAAGACCTGGAACCTAGGAAGACCCGAGTTTGCGTCCAAGTTTCAGTTTGGGTCTAAGATGGGAAAAACACCAATGTCCTAGTTCAAGGCTGTCAGGTAGGAGAATTCTCTCTTACTCAGGTGAGGGTCAGCCTTTTTGTTCAATTCAGGCCTTCAACTGATTGGATGAGGTCCACACACATTATAGAGGGAAATCTGATTCACTCAGTCTATTGATTTAAAAGTTAATCTTATCCAAAATTACCCTCATAGAAACACCCAGAAAAATGTTTGGCCAAATATCTAGACACCCTGTAGCCCAACTGAGTTGACACAAAACTAACCATCACAGCTGGTATCAAAGGTGCACCAGAAATTATAGACCAAGTCATCTGGGAACTGCTATAAGCAGAAATTGGTGGTCCTGATACACACATGTAGGGAGATGTACAGCTAGCCAAAGGCACTTTGTGGAGTGCTAGAACTCAGAGGATACATAAGGGAAATTAAGACCACACATCCACCCACCAAGGTGAATTGGCACTGCCACCGAGTACTGCTGTTCCTGGACTGAAAACTCTTCCTAAATCTGTTCAAAAGGCACATCTTAAAAATGGGCTGTATTGGGCTTCCCTGGTGGCTCAGTGGTTGAGAATCTGCCTGCCAATGCAGGGGACATGGATTCGAGCCCTGGTCTGGGAAGATCCCACATGCCGTGGAGCAACTAGGCCCGTGAGCCACAATTACTGAGCCTGCGCGTCTGGAGCCTGTGCTCCGCAACAAGAGAGGCCACGACAGTGAGAGGGCCGCACACCGCAATGAAGAGTGGCCCCCGCTCGCCGCAACTAGAGAAAGCCCTCGCATAGAAACGAAGACCCAACACAGCCATAAAAAAAAAAAAAAAAAAAAAAAAAAGGGCTGTATCTACTGCTAAAATAATTAGAAAGTCTGAGAAAAGAAATTACAACCAGAATTCCATCAATAATCATAGCAAGTATTATTCCCTCATTGTTTATTTACATATAGGTTTTTATATAGTTGTAGACAAAACTATATATGGAAAATTGTGTTATATGTTGAATATGTATTATACTTGATCAAAGGCAAATTTGCTCCCCGGGAGACATTTGGCACTGTGTGGAGACATTTTTGGTTGTCAAAGCTAAGCAGGAGGGTGTGCTACTGACCTGCTGGTAGAGGCCAGGGATGTTGCTAAACAACCTGCAATGCACAGGACAAACCCACACCCGCCAACAAAGAATTATCTGATCCAAAATGCTGAGAAACTCTCTTATACTTTTTACAACTAGTTTTACTGCAATATACAGTGTTCAACATTACTACATTGTCTTTGAACTAATTTAGTCTATGTGGTAGGTTGTTGGCACATTGTGGGTACTGAATGAAACTTATTAATGAATGCATAATATTCCATTGAGCTAATATGAAGAAATTTCCATAACTATCCCCCTATTATTGGACATTAAGGTTAAGAGATTTTGTTACTAAAAATTATACTGCAGTAAACATTATGAAAATATCTTAATTTGAAATATATCTATTGGATTAATTCCCAGTTATGAGATCAAAGGTCCACTTGCAGAAAAAGGAGACTGGTAATGTTTTGTGATCAATAGTACATGCTTCACGTTCTTGAAAGCAGAAACTTGTCTTATTTAATGTTTTAGTCCCTAAAACTTAATGCACTGTACTATATCCCAGTAAGTGTTCAATATTAATTTTTATGATGTTAAGGAAGTATTCCTCAAGATACAGTTTACTAAGAATTTTTTTTTAAATTAGGATGATCACATTTTTCTCCTTTGATCTATGAAACATACTCATTAATATTAACCAATTTTCTAATGTTATGTTACCCTTGTATTCTTGAAATTAATCCTACTTGATCATAAGTATTAGTCTGTTTATATATTGATTTAATTGAGCTGTTGGTATTTCATCTAAGTTTTATTCCTAAAAGAGATTGGTTTATAATTTTATTTTTTTGTGCTACCTTTTCTTAGACATGTACAAAGGGAGAGGTATGGTGGCAAAATGTCCACATAGAGTAGAAGTTATAGAAGGAAGCAGAGGAGAAAATCACATGGAGATATAAATGTATAGGGGGGAAGAGACGATAAATCATACCTTAAACACATGGCCTCACTTTTTGGTGTCTTTAAGCTCCTTTAAAGAGATCTTTTAAAGAGAGCATTGAACTAATTGTAAAAAAAAGAAAAAGCATGATGCCAGACTAACATAAATCTTTCTAAGTAACTAAATGGATGAATAAATAAACAGCCTTTTATCCTGAAGGAATGTATTCAATGTGCCGCCCATACATCAATTATTCAACAAATACGAAGCATCTGCTGTATCCATCCATTGTGTTAGATACTATGGATATCACGGTGAGTAATTCATTCTGCCTAGTGGATACAGCCATATCTTGGGAGGTACACTAGGTAATGCTACTCTTAACCCAAAGTGCTAGGGGAAAATAAGTGTTTTCTTTAATTATAAATTTAATAAATGCTTAATGCAAAAAAAGAAGAAAAGAGAGAGAGGGAGAGAAACAAGAAGCTTATATATATCATAGTTCCATTACCATTCAAATATAACCACTGTTCTTGTTATATACAAATGTGTAACAAACCCAAAACATAGTGGTTAAAACAAGTTATTATTATCTTTCAGAGTCCTGGGCCTGATGGGCTCAGTGGGGCAGTTCTTACTTGGTATGCCTCAGATGGTGACAGTCAGAGGGCATCTTTTTCTACCTGATCCTTCCATGTGACTAGCTTGGGCTTCCTCACAGCATGGTGGTTTCAGGGTACTCACACTTCTTACATAGCAGTTGGCTTCCCTCAGAGCAAGCATTCTGAGAGACACAGGCAGAAGCTGCAAGACTCCTTGGGACCTAGCCTCAGAAGTCACACAGCCTGACTTCAGTAGTATTCTGTTGATCAAAACAGTCATAAGTCAGGACACATTTAAGGGAGCACATTTAAGGGAGCAGGCTGCAACTCTGGCTTGCGTGTATAGGGGAGAAAGAATTAGTGGTGGCCAGCCATGCTGGAGACAAGCTACCGCAATCACCTCTCTGTCAGTATGATTTTTCAGTAATTTTTCTACATAACCAAAATATAGGTGTTAAAATCAGGACATTAACATTGATAATGACTACTATCTAATTCTCAGAACTCTACTCAAGTTATGTCAGTGATGCCAACAAAAGAATCCAGTTCAGAATCACATATTGCATTTAGCTGTCTCAGCTGAGACCCACAGATGAGAAGGAATCATCCTTACAGATGGGGGTGTTCTAGGGACAAGGACTAGCCTGTGCAAAGCTCCTGTGGTGCAGAGACTTGGAGGTGTTCAAAGCACAGCAAGAGGACCAGATCGGGTGGAGTACAGGATGAAGAGGAGAGTGGTAAAGATGAGGCTGGAGGAACAGAATCCAAATCCTGAAGGGCCTGGAGGCCCAGGTAAAGGAGTGCAGAGCTTGCTCTAAGCACCGGGAAGCCTGGGGAGTTTCCAGCAGGGGGAGTAAGACATTCTGATTTGGATGTTGAAATCCCAGGGTGGTAGTCAGGCCAGGACAGTGACTGTGAGTGAGCCCCACCTTCAGAGCTGAGTCCTGGTCCAACTGGGCTTCCAATCAACATTTGTGAGGGAGCCAAGAGCTAACGACAAGAGGCCATGTCCATAAGAAATTTGTGAGATTTTCAACTTCCCTATGTTTGCTGTTTTTCTAACCTTACGTTCTATAAAATCCTAAGATTCATGGATTTCTCTTTGGAGAATAAGGCAATAAGGTGGAGCCAGAGATAAGACACCTTGAGGAGTAGGGTAGGAGGCCTACAGCAAAACAAACAAACAAACAAACAAACAGAAAAGGAAGAAACACCAGAACCAGCAGGTTTGCACTTGAGAAACAGAAAGGAGAGAAAAAGGGAGCTTTTACGTCTAATGACACCCATTTAGTTGTATAGGCAGCCCCTCTGTCCCAGCATCTTATAGCTCAGCTCTTCCAACAGTATCCAATCACATTGCCAAATTAACACCTCTATATCACTTACCAACACTCTTTGACTCACTCTTTGATTTTGGCAGCAGGACCCGGCAGGGACAGTGGGTTTTATTGGCAATGGGAAACCAGCTTGACGTACTTAAGATGCAACGCTGAAAAGCAGGGTCAAGAAAGATTTTAACCTAATAGGTTGTGGAAATTTCTGGATGCAGAGGAACCAGCTGAAAAGCGGGTCTAGCAATCCAGGCTCCCAATCGCTGATGATCTGTCACCATCTGAGGCATACCAAGTAAGGATGCCCTCTGACTGTCACCATCTGAGGCATACCAAGTAAAAAGGAGGCAACCTGAATGCAAGGGAAAGGGAAGGTCCAAGAATCTTCTTAATTTTCCTTCTGATTTTTCTACCTGGATTGAGAATATTGCTCTGTATCATTTGAAGATACATTTTTTTTTCCATCTCCAAGTTCACGAATGCTATGCTCAGCATGTGGTAGTTACTGAGCAAAGGTTATGAAATAATTCTTCAGGAAAGAAATAGGCCAGAGAGCTAAGTGGGTGAGCAAAAATAGGTCATGGCGTGAAGAGAGACGGGCTGCTGGCCAAGGCTCTGGAATCGGAGGGCAGCCATCTGCTGGGACACTGGGCAGTGCCCACCCTCACTGTCCAGGCTCATTCCCACTTCTGGCCACAAGCCTGTCCTAGAACAAGTGTACAGAAAACAGCCACTGCTTCTCATCTCCTTGGGAAAGTAGTATCTTTCTGCTGTTCAGCCACCTTAAAAGGCGGAATTCCATCTCAACATTCAAATCCTGGCTTGCCAAAATAAGTCAGAAAGAGAAACACAAATACCGTATGATATTATTTATATGTGGAAGCTGAAATACGACACAAATGAACATACCTACAAAACAAACTCACAGACATAGAGAACAGACTTGTGGTTGTCAAGGGGTGGGGTGGGGGGGTGGGGGAGGGAAAGACTGGGAGTTTGGGATTAGTAGATGCAAACTAGTATATATAGGATGGATAAACAACAAGGTCCTACTGTATAGCACAGGGCATTATATTCAATATCCTGTGATACACCATAATGGAAAAGAATATGAAAAAGAACATATATATGTATAACTGAGTCACTTTGCTATACAGCAGAAATTAACACAGCATTATAAATCAACTATACTTCAACAAAATTTTTTTTAAAAAGTAGAAACCACATACTTCCCTGGTAGTGCAGTGGTTAAGAATCCACCTGCCAATGCAGGGGACACAGGTTCGAACAATGGTCCGGGAAGATCCCACATGCTGCGGACCAACTAAGCCTGTGCACCACAACTACTGAGCCTGCACGCCACAACTACTGAAGCCCATGTGCTCTAGTGCCCATGCACTGCAACTACTGAGCCTACATGCCTAGAGCCCATGCTCTGCGACAAGAGAAGCAACCACGATGAGAAGCCGGCACACCACAATGAAGAGTAGCCCCCCGCTCACCACAACTAGAGAAAGCCTGCACGCAGCAACAAAGACCCAACGCAGCCAAAAATTTTTAAAAATAAAAAACAAAAAATAAATAAATAAAAAGTAGAAACCCAAAACAAACAAACAAATCCTGGCTTGCTAGCTCTGTGACATCGGTAGTCACTAAATTTTTTTTTTTTTTTGAGTCTCAGTTTTCTTATCTGTAAAACAGAAGTTGATAATACTTACCTAGGATTTTTGAGAGTTTCATTAGAGAATTAGAGGATTGAATACCTAGGTACTCAATGGACATTACTTTGCATACAGAAAAATAGTGATAACATGTGACACCCAGCTTTGCCACTCTGTAACCACCTGGCAAACTTGCCACCTGGGCAAGCTATTTAACACCTGTATCCCTCAGTTTCCTCATCAGTCATGTGGGGATGATCGTAACAGAACTTATCTCATAGGGTGTTAGGAGGTTTAAAGGAATTAACATGGGGAAGTGCTGAGAACAGGGTCTGGCATACAGTAAATACATTAGGTTTTCTTCCTCCTGTCCCCAGAATGCTGGACACAGCATCCATGTTGGGACTTCCCCATGTTTCTAAGCATGAAATCATGTGAAAATGTTCATGTAGAAAAAAGTCATGGAATTCTTTTCCTGAGAATTGCCTTTTGCACTTGTGTTTCTGTTTCCTTAGAAAACCACTGTCGTCATCAGAATTTCTAATGAAGTTACTGGAAATTTAAGTTGAATAAGCTTTATACGAACAGACTTGTGTTAGGCCACCAGCCATACCTTTTGTGCTCTCCTACTTTTCACCAGCCCATCCCTCCTGCCACTTCCCAACCTGTGGCATGACTCCTCACGGCTCCTAGGGAGGGTGGTGTTTGCTGGTGAGGCACTGAGCCCCTCCCCAGCTGCTAGAATGTCCGTCCACTGTGGATGTAGCCTGTGAGAGGGGTCAGGACAGAGCCAGAGGGAGACAGGCTCCAGTAGGGGCAGCCTATTAGGGGCTCTGCAGGAAGAGCTTCCTAGTACATTATCAGCCTGGTGGAACTGTCCTAGAAAAGAGGCAAAGTCTGAGAAACTTAATGCAAACTTTAGGTTAAGGTGTCAAACCACAAAGAACACCTAGTCATTGTGCTGTTAGGGTGCATCATCTTGTATGTATTCTGTCAACAGGATTCCTCAGAGGAAGGGAGTGGTTGAACCCACAGTTGGTGGCTGTGACCTGGAACAAAGCTCCAGAGGAGAAAAAGGGGCTGGAAGTTGATCATTTGGGGGCAGGAAGGAAAAGGATGGGATGAATGGCTGCTTCTCCTTCCCCTGGGAACAGCAGACAGAGTTGTTTGGGTCGTGATTTAGGAGGCAGGTGCCAGGGAAGAAAAGTTCCTGACAACTCTGAAGGACTTTTATGATATAGCAGGTGACATCTGACATGTCCTGACAGCTTCAGGTAAGGTTTTTCATGGCAGATTCTGGAGAAATGCATTGATCTATTGTCAGAACTGGAGGAGAAGCAAGAAGAGAAGTCTAAAAAATTCTTTCAACTTGCATATTCCAGCTCCCAGACTATGGTCCAGCCACATTCCTGAGCTCAGGGTCACAGCAAACAGGCTGAATGGCTGTAAATGTGACGGGGTTTGGAGATGGAAAAAAGGGTTTAAGAAATGGATCTCTCTACACTGGCCTGTTCATCTTGGCTGAACTTGGGACAATCCTGAAAGGCCATTCTATTGATAGTTCCAGAGTTCCAAATGGCATCAATGCTATGTGAATAGTGTAATTAAGGTTTGATCAAGGTCTTTCTTACTCTATCAAGACTGTTCTCTGAACTACTATGCTCTACTGTTAACATGGAGCCATGTAGAAAACAGCAGGCAGTGAAAGAAGGAAGAAACATCACAGTGTCTTCTTGGTGAATACTTGGGCTAAGAGCTGTTGCCTGAACCTGCCTTTCTCCCACTCACATGGGCATGGTGGGTGGGAGGGTCAGCCACATTGAAGACATCAGGGACAGAGCAGACAGCTATTGTGCCATGTTTCCTATTGTGTTTTCCTGGCTCATGGAGTCACAAACAGCAAAATCTAGAGATGATGTTTTAGGAAGTGCAGATTTGGATGGCAGGAGCTAGAATATTATGATATGAGGTAATCAGCTATGTCCTACACGATTATTTGGATAGCAGTGGCGTTGATGAAATCAGAGCCCACAGTGGCATCCATGTGAGTTTTGTTAGTGCATGGTTCTATCCTGAGGAATCTATGCTCCATTTTGAACTCACAGTATCATTCTAGATCCTACTGGTCATCCATCCCTCCTTCCATCCATTCATCCAGTCATCAAAGATTCATTTGTTACCTATCGTATGCCAGGTACTCTGCTAGGCTCTGGGACTGAAAGATGGTAAAGAGTAGTACCTGCTTGAGGAGCCTAGTGTCCCGTGGAGTTGACCAAAATTTCCAATACAATGGCATAACTGCTTGAATCTGTTGGCTTAGGATAAATTATGGTGCAATAACAAATGGTCCCCCAAATCTCAGTGGCTGACAAACATAAGGGTTTATCACATTACTTGATCTTTATAGGTTGCCTAAAACTCTGCTCCACATCTTCATTATGGGACCATGCTAGTAGGAGAAGCCTGTGTCTAGAAGATGCTGATCTCATGACAGAGGGAAAAGAGAGAGAGTGGAAATAAGAGAGTAGCTCTTCAAAGCTTCTGCTGGTACCTGGTACATATCACTTCTGCTCACATTTCATTGGCCAAAGCAGGTCACATGACCAGGCGTGATATCAGCAAGGCAACCTTGGTCAGTTAGCAGTTAGCAGTTGGCAATTAACAGTTGGAAGGAAAAAATACACTCCTCCATGGTGCTATAACAGAGCTAAGCACCAGGCACAGACAGCAGGCAGAAAGGCACCAACATTTTGGAGTTCCTCTTAGTTCTCTTTATTGATTGATACACTTTAATTGAAACCACAGGTGTTTTTTTTCCTTCTGTCCAGCCTTTAAAGACAACCTTGGCCAAGAACTAATATAGTGGAGAGGAGATACTGGAATGAGTGTTACTCAGTGTTTCTATTTTAGCAAATGGGAAAACAGCTTTCATGACCACCTTATGTGGTCCACAGATGTTGCTATCAGTTGGGGCTATTTTTATGGAAAAGCCATTGGGCTTAAAGTCAGACTTACCTGGGTCCGAGTCCTGCCCTGCTACTTACTAGCTGTGAGATTTTGAGGAGTCATTTGACCTCTCTGAGTTTTAGTTCATCTATAAAACAAGGGTAGTTGTGAGAAAGGGAAGTTGCTCTGTAAACAGTGAAGCACTATTCAAATGTTCAACCTTTGTAAAAATTTGACGGAACATGTCAGAAGAAGTGGGCAGTTCTGTTCTCTTCCATTGCTGTGGGAAGCTAGCGCACAGACTAAGAAGTTTACTGACAGCAGCCAAGACGTGCTGAAGCTGGTCACGAGACTGGCTGAGTTTTGATTGTGAGTGTGCCTGGCAAACCTATCAATGAGCCATGTGCCTTGACGAAATGCTGACAGTCTATTTACACAGAGGTAGCTGTGATATTATAAAAGAATGAAAGACATGCTGGAGGTGTAAGTTGTTGTGGAGGATCTGACTTCCATGTATCTGTGTGGTTGACTGTTCTGGGATGGTAAAAATCTGGTATAAATATGAGCAAAAGAGTTCCTGAATTTTAATAATCCAGTATCTTAGAGATGGATGAAACCTTAGCAATGATGGAGTCCAACCCCTTGCCTGTACAGATAAGGAGACTGAAATTCAAAAGTTAATAAACTAGCTTTTATAACACCTATTCTTGGCTAGGCATAGCAATAATGTCTGCGTGGCTATTAATAGACAGAAAAGTTCAGCTGTCTTTTATTTAATGCATATACTAACTCATTAACCTCTAAAACAACATTTCTTTTAATATTTAGCATTCACACTTCTAAATATTTATTCACTATTTACACATAATCAACTAAAGCATTAAAAATTAACATTAAATTTCCCCTGACTTTTAAACATTGATTTCAAATTTGTAATCAAGCTGTTATATAAACAAATAATTAAAACTATGAATCTAATAAATCAGATTCTTTTACGTGCTCTAAACACCTTATGAAGGAGACAGCACATGCACAGCATGTCACTTTGATTACAGAAATGATTATACTCCAGGGAAATGTTTTCTGAGACACTGGAAAGCCAGAGGGGAGATACTACTCATAGATGTGAGGGAAACTACTGTTTCCACCTCCTCTTGTACAAGGAGCGGACTTGCTGCTGATATATGGCTCAAAAACTAAGAGAAGAGGGCTTCCCTGGTGGCGCAGCGGTTGAGAGTCCGCCTGCCGATGCAGGGGACATGGGTTCGTGCCCCAGTCCGGGAGGATCCCACATGCCGCGGAGCGGCTGGGCCCGTGAGCCATGGCCGCTGAGCCTGCACGTCCAGAGCCTGTGCTCCGCAACGGGAGAGGCCACAGCAGTGAGAGGCCCGCGTACCGCAAACTAAGAGGAGGTCTACAAGCATATTTTCAACTGAGTGCCTGGATTGTTGGTATACATTCTTCCTGAAATGATGATATACTCCCACAGCAGAGGCTGTGGTGCCTTGGAAATGAGCTCCTTAACTCTGTCAGTCTCCTACTCTGGAGATAGTACTGGAGGGACACATTTCTTTTGGGAGTTCTGGGGGTAAGAGCTGCACTACAGATGTGTTTAGCTACATATCCAGCTCTTTATGGCCCCAGACTTCCGATAACATTCAGTATATTTGGCTAATTCTATGAGGAATGTTACAGAGAGATGGAAAGCAAGAGTGAGAACAAGAAAGGTATCTTACTGGTAGCCCATAGGTAGCCCATCTGAAAAGCTGCATACACTTGCATTATTAAAACCAGTAGTAAAAGTGCTAATACGAGGAATTTAAATTTGTTTATTTTCTTCATTGTAATCTTTACTTTTAGTTTTATAGCTTCCCAAGGCTAACACTTTTATACCTTTCCAGTATTACAGTAATTTTTATAGGATATGATTTCTATACTTTCCCAGACAGAGTTGCTGAATTTACAAAAGCCTCAAAAATGAAAAGATTCTGTTCTGGTCAGCCGAGTTTCTATAGGTTCTGAAATTTGGACACAGAATCGGCTGTTCCTAGGATCACCCTTACTCTGCATGGTCCAAAATGGCTCCCAGGTACATCTGAATTCCAGCAGCAGGGTGGGGTAAGGGAAGGGGAAGGGAGATATGCCTCTTCCTTTTAAGGGCATGACCCAGAAGTTGTTTTTATCATTTCCGCTCATTTTCGTTTGGGAACTTGGCCACACGTAGCAGCAAGGGAGGCTGGAAGTATGCTGGCCAGGCACCCAAGAATCAAGAGTCTTACGAGTCTAAAAGAAGGGAAGAACTAGCACTGGGTGGTGCCTAAGGGTTCTGCCACCACCCACGCTTTTGGCCACCAAGTGTTTGCAGGCACTCCTCACACAGAGACACATCTACCCCTTGTCTAAGGGAGACAAGCCCCAAATCCCAAGTGTTTTGATTCAGCTCAAAGACCAGGAGCTCCTGAGTGACAAGCAGTCAGGGCCAGGTGTAGCTCCTGGTGTCACAACAACTTGAAGAGACAAGTGATCTCCCTGCAACTCTTCCAACACCCAATAGACAATGGCTGCAGAGGAAGAGGAAAACTGCAATAATAAGTCCCACTCAGAAGGGGGATGAAAAGAAAACACACGAGTCGCTGGGCCATAGCAATGATCAAATCATACCAGGCAGGGACTGGAAAGACTGTCATCTCTGCCAGTGAGTCGCTTGGTGGGTCCATCTGGCAACCCTGGTTCTGCTCTTCATGGGAACCTCCCTTGGCTGACACGCTCCGTGGCCTTTGACTTTTCCCTTTGGAAGCATCTGCCTGGTTCATGTGAAACAGCATTCAAGGTCATGTCCCTCTTGGGGACACAGTTCCTTCCTGCAGGTGTGGGGTTGGAGCCTAGACCTGCTTCTGGGTCAAGGGCTTTGTAAGGGCAGAATGGTAGTTTCCCAGGCAATAAAATTCCCCAAGAAACCCCAAGTAGGCTTTAGTCTATTTCCTTCCAATTCAGTTCATGTGCAGATAACTATAGCCACGATCTGATTTAGCATAGGCTTAGCCTGAACACTTTGTTTACTGACCCCCATGCTCTGCCTAGCCCCCGTGTCTCAATCTAAGTGCAACTGTCCTGAATCCAGCAGAACAAAGAAGCTTAAGTGGAAAGGCAGCATCCTTAGCTCTGGCAGAGAACTCTGGATAGCGGTGCTTGAGAAAGGCTTGCGACAAAGCCTTAGTTTTCTGCTAAAGCTCCTTAGAGTCCCCACTAGGGACTCACATGTGTCGTCAGATTCCTCTCCCTCTCTCACTGTCCCATCTCTCAGCTGTGCAGTCCTCTGGGCTTATTCTCATTCAGGCAAGTTTCACCAACTTTCCTAAGCTTATAGAGTCCTGACAGCTTTTGGAGGAGGTTGCACATGATCTCTTCCAGCATCCATGCATGAAATCTTAGGGTAGTTCCTGATTGACCCAGATTATGTCACATGCCCACATGGAAGCAGCCATTATGCCCAGGAGATGGAGCTCTTTGGTTAGCCTGAGTCATTTATGTACCATAGCGTAAAGCATCATGATTAGGGGACCTGGCTAGGACCACATAAAGGGCAAAAGAGTCAGCTTCCCAAAAGAAACTGAGGGAGGTGCTATCAGGTGCAAAGGGGAAGGTATAGCTGGCAAGCAAAAAATGAAAGATACCCGGGACATCTGGCCACAAGCTAAGGCAACAGTGCTCTTCAGGACCTGGGTGGGTGGAACTACTACTTTTAGTTTCACTTAATAATATTTGTTAAAACTCAGGCTATAACTCTTCAACTTCCCCTTACCAAGAGTTCACTGTTACTAGGGAGAGCCAGAGAAGGCCAGGGTGGAAACCACATGGAGACAAAAGAGCACCATTCACTCTCCAAAACTGACGCTGGTCCAGTTGTGTGTGCTATGTTCCTGCCCCCGGTCCTGCCCCCGGTCCTGCCCCCGAGCTGCACGCAGCTCAGACTGAAGCTCCTCTCTCCTCTTCAGCTGCCTTCTCTTTGCCTCCCTCTCCAAAAGAGTCCCTCATGCTCCTGTGCTTACTCTGATCGGGGCCAGGGGTGAGCCTCTGAGTGTGGGGCTGAAAGAGAGGTGCTGGGCTTGGCAGGAAGTAAGCACGGCTAAAGTTAAAGCTTTTACCCCTGGAGGGAGGTGAATATATGGGTGAAGGGCAGAGGCCGGCCATCTTCCACACCAGCCCCACTGGGGAGTGTTGGGCCTGCACCCCACACCTGTCGACAGTCCCTCCGCTCCCCCAAATGATCCTACTTTCTCCAGCTGGCTCTTCCCTTCACCCATATATTCATCCCTAGAACTTTCCCAGCATGAGCACTACACCGACAAAGCTGCTGGTCTCCACGGGGTTGAGTGGCTGCCGGGATGATAAAGCACTTGGACAACATTGTTCCTTTAAAGTTGTGTCCCTCCATCCCACCATCCTTCCTGCACCCACCTTTCCTGAGTTCCCCGAGTACCCATCTTGCTTGTTTTCCAGCGTTTTGTCTTCTCTCCCCACTCCCACCAGCGGGATGACTGAGAGGCAGATGTGGGCCAGAAAGCAGAGTGGAGCAGGGGCAGTACAGTCGCTGAGACATTGTGAGCGATGGTTTTCTGTCCCTGCCCCTTCCCCCTCATCAGCAGCCTGCAGGCAGCATTCACCGTGAGGATTCAGATCAGGAAGAAAACCTGGTTTGGGGATTTCCTGGTTTGGGATTTCCAAGCTCAGCATCCTCCAGTGCACAGGTTGTTGTGGATTTCCTCTCTCAGGTCCGCGACACTGCCCTCAGAGGAAATGGAGTTGTGTCTGGAAATCAGGAGTAACTCAGAGTTCTGGGTCTTTGTTGCCGCGCGGGCCTTCTCTAGTTGCGGCGAGCGGGGGCTACTCTTCGTTGTGGTGCGTGGGCTTCTCACTGCGGTGGCTTCTCTTGTTGTGGAGCAGGGGCTCTAGGCGCACGGGCTTCAGTAGTTGTGGCTCGCGGGCTCTAGAGCACAGGCTCAGTAATGGTGGAACACAGGCTTCGTTGCTCCACGACCTGTGGGATCTTCCTGGACCAGGGCTCGAACCTGTGTCCCCTGCATTGGCAGGCGGATTCTTAACCACTGTGCCACCAGGGAAGCCTGAGGAAGATTCTTGATGAATCTGAATGGGTTGATAAGCTAATGTCAGGTAGATTGGAAATTTACCAATTTCCAAGTCAAGTGGGTTGGGAATTTGCCATTCCTTGAGGTGCCTGGATTCAGAAGCCCTGTTTGTAGCCACCAGTGGGGAGGCTGGGCCCTGCCTCGTCATCATTGATCATGTTTTTTTTAAGTTGGCCACACAGTACCTCCCATCCCGCACACTCTTCTGTGCCACGACCTTGCCGGCCCTCCAAGAGGTGGAGCGTGTTTCACCACCTCCTTGAAACCAGGAAGCCTTGGGGCTGCTTTGACTAATAGAACCCAGTGGAAGAGAAGCTGGGTCATGCTCAGGCATAGTCGTAACTGGCCTGGGGGCTTTGCTGTCTGCCTCTTGGATGCCAGCCACTTTGTAAGAAGTTTGTCTACACCCTGAGACCACTCTGCTGTGAACCCAAAACCCACTTTGGAGGGGCCCTGGAGGATGAGCTGCCCAGTGGAGACAGAAAGGCCAAGGACCACTGAGACACCAGGCATAGGAACATTTAAGATTATAGCATTTTTTTCTCAATGATAGATATTTATTTGATTTGGAGGGAAAATGATGTATTTTCTATACATTAAATGTTTTCTAAAGAAAATATATATTTTATAAAACCTCATCTCTTTATTTTATTTTTTTTAATATCTTTACTGGACTATAATTGCTTGACAATGGTGCGTTAGTTTCTGCTTTATAACAAAGTGAATCAGTTATACATATACATATGTTCCCATATCTCTTCCCTCTTGCGTCTCCCTCCCTCCCACCCTCCCTATCCCACCCCTCTAGGTGATCACAAAGCACCGAGCTGATCTCCCTGTGCTATGCGGCTGCTTCCCACTAGCTATCTACCTTACAGTTGGTAGTGTAGATATGTCCATGCCTCTCTCTCGCTTTGTCACAGCTTACCCTTCCCCCTCCCCATATTCTCAAGTCCATTCTCTAGTAGGTCTGTGTCTTTATTCCTGTCTTACCCCTAGGTTCTTCATGACATTTTTTTTCCTTAAATTCCATATATATGTGTTAGCATACGGTATTTGTCTTTCTCTTTATGACTTACTTCACTCTGTATGACAGACTCTAGGTCTATCCACCTCATTACAAATAGCTCAATTTCGTTTCTTTTTATGGCTGAGTATTCCATTGTATATATGGGTCACATCTTCTTTATCCATTCATCCGATGATGGACACTTAGATTGTTTCCATCTCCAGGCTATTGTAAATAGAGCTGCAATGAACATTTTGGTACATGACTCTTTTTGAATTATGGTTTTCTCAGGGTATATGCCCAGTAGTGGGATTGCTGGGTCATATGGTAATTCTATTTTTAGTTTTTTAAGGAAACTCCATACTGTTCTCCATAGTGGCTGTACCAATTCACATTCCCACCAGCAGTGCAAGAGTGTTCCCTTTTCTCCACACCCTCTCCAGCATTTATTGTTTCTAGATTTTTTGATGATGGCTATTCTGACTGGTGTGAGATGATATCTCATTGTAGTTTTGACTTGCATTTCTCTAATGATTAATGATGTTGAGCATTCTTTCATGTGTTTGTTGGCAGTCTGTATATCTTCTTTGGAGAAGTGTCTATTTAGGTCTTCTGCCCATTTTTGGATTGGGTTGTTTGTTTTTTGTTATTGAGCTGCATGAGCTTCTTATAAATTTTGGAGATGAATCCTTTGTCAGTTGCTTCATTTGCAAATGTTTTCTCCCATTCTGAGGGTTGTCTTTTGGTCTTGTTTATGGTTTCCTTTGCTGTGCAAAAGCTTTGAAGTTTCATTAGGTCCCATTTGTTTATTTTTGTTTTTATTTTCATTTCTCTAGGAAGTGGGTCAAAAAGGATCTTGCTGTGATTTATGTCATAGAGTGTTCTGCCTATGTTTTCCTCTAAGAGTTTGATAGTTTCTGGCCTTAACCTTAGGCCTTTAATCCATTTTGAGCTTATTTTTGTGTATGGTGTTAGGGAGTGATCTAATCTCATACCTTTCCATGTACCTCTCCAGTTTTCCCAGCACCACTTATTGAAGAGGCTGTCCTTTCTCCACTGTACATTCCTGCCTCCTTTATCAAAGATAAGGTGACCATATGTGCGTGGGTTTATCTCTGGGCTTTCTATCCTTTTCCATTGATCTATATTTCTGTTTTGTGCCAGTACCATACTGTCTTGATTACAGAAGCTTTGTAGTATAGTCTGAAGTCAGGGAGCCTGATTCCTCCAGCTCCGTTTTTCGTTCTCAAGATTGCTTTGGCTATTCGGGGTCTTTTGTGTTTCCATACAAATTGTGAAATTTTTTGTTCTAGTTCTGTGAAAAATGAGAGTGGTAGTTTGATAGGGATTGCATTGAATCTGTAGATTGCTTTGGGTAGTAGAGTCATTTTCACAATGTTGATTCTTCCAATCCAAGAACATGGTATATCTCTCCATCTATTTGTATCATCTTCAGTTTCTTTCATCAGTGTCTTATAATTTTCTGCATACAGGTCTTTTGTCTCCTTAGGTAGGTTTATTCCTAGATATTTTATTCTTTTTGTTGCAATGGTAAATGGGAGTGTTTTCTTGATTTCACTTTCAGATTTTTCATCATTAGTGTATAGGAATGCCAGAGATTTCTGTGCATTAATTTTGTATCCTGCTACTTTACCAAATTCATTGATTAGCTCTAGTAGTTTTCTGGTAGCATCTAGATTATAGCATTTTAACTTAATGCCTCTGATTTTGTACTTGTGTCTCTTTCTTTTATGCTCAAAATCTTGAAACCTAATGACAATGACATAATCACTTACGTGCTTTATCTTACAATGTACCTATAAACATTTCAACACCTATATTGTTAGTAGAACATTGATATGGTGATCTTGAAAAGACAACTTTTAGTTCTTTTTGCCTTTACGATATATTCTTTATCTTTATTTAAGAATATCCCTGTGCATCGTAACCCCTACCCTCTACCCACTTAGAGGCCAGTAGCAGTCCTTCAGCTGTGACAACCAAAAATGTCCCCAGACATTGCCAAATATCCACTGGACGGGGAGGAGCAGAAGTGCCCCAAGCTAAAGACTACTGCTCAAGGGATATACAGCCAAAACAGAGTTTACAGTCTTCTGAAGTTACTCTCTTTTCTCTGTGTGACTATGACACCAACTTGATATATAGTTAGGTTTGTTTATTTCAGTGGTTTTCAGCTTTTAGACATTGCTTTTTACTTGTTTAATAGTTTTTAAACTTATGTAAAACATTTACATCGTTCCACAGTCAAAACAGGTAGCCAGGTAGTTGGGTTTTTTTTTTTAAGTTCAATTTTGTTTTTTAATCATATAAAACATAACATTGAAACTGGTACTGCCAAAGAAGTTTCAATTTCATCTCTCTACCCTGTTCCCTCTCTTTCCTCTGTGATAACCGTTTTCATTAGTTTGGGGGTTATCCTTTCATTGTTTTTTTTTGGAAATATAAGCAAATATGTGTTTATACATGCTTATATGCATATTTACTTATATTTATTACCCCCTTTCTTATACAAAAGTTACCATACTATGAACACTGCTGTGTATACCTAAAATCAAAAACTTCTATCCGTAGTAATTGAAGTATCTGAGTGACTATTATATGTAAAGGTCTGTCCCAGGCACTAAGAGTCTCTGCAGTCAATGGAGAAGAAAGACTGACGCAGGACATGACTCAATGCCAAGTTTTCAAGGTCTCCAACCCTATGGCTGACTTCTCCCATGTGATTGAGGGCCAATCTAAATTTGACTTCTAATGAAGGGGTCATCTCTGGGGATAAATGTGCCTGCCAAGAAGCCTTCATGTCACCATGAATGAGGATGAATGAGGATGTCCTTGATAAGGAAATAACTGGGGCGAGGCAGTTTGCTTGGGACAAAGTTCCTTTAGAGAATATTCCCTGACCTGCTTGGGATGTGTTCATAAAACACCTCAAGTGAGGCTTAAGCAAGTGTAGAAATGAGTGTAGGAGTGACCTAGACCCAGACCTCTGCCGTTACACGTGTGTTGGCTACTGGATTCTATTAAATGAATCATCAAGAAATCTCAGACTCAAATTTAGCCCCCTGACCTCTGTATTCCTTAACTCAAAATATCTATGGGTAAAAATGACACATGAATAAATTTCCTTTTTATCATAAAAATTTCCAAACATAAACAAAAATAGAGACCACAACGCACTACGTAGTCATCACCCAGTTTCAACAACCATCAACCTTTTGCCACGCTTGTTTTATCTAGCCCAACCTATTTTTTTGGAAGTATTTTAAAGTAAACTCTACATAATAAGTCATTTCACTCTTAAATAGATCTTTAAAAAAAAAAGTAGGTGGTAGGAGTGGGACAGAGCATTTTCCTGCATAACTGCAATGTCAGTATCACACCTATTAAAAAATAACATGAATTTGTTAATATTACCCACTATCATTTCCAAATTTATACTTCTCTGGTTATCAAAAAAAAAACAAAAAAATCCCAATGACTGTCTTTACTGTTAGTTCAAAATCAAGGTCTAAACAAAGTCTGGTCGCTGTATTTGGGGAGCCTGCTATGGAACCTGAACTGATCGAGCAGGACCCAGAACACTCCAGGTGGCTGAGAACAAACCATCAAGCATCAGGAGATATCCAGACTCCTGCTTGGTTTGACCCCAGATCCTTGGTGCTGTTGAAAACACCTGTGTGCCCCCTCAGATTTCTCCAAGTTGAACATTCTCAATTGCTTCCATTGTTCCTCTGTGACATGGGTTCTCCTCTTAACAGGCTTCAGATGGTTAATGTCTCTGGTGAGCATATTCCAAGGAGTTGCTAGCCTCGGGGACCAAGCCTCAGATCAGCACTGAGGTCCCCACTGTAGAGATAAAGAAAACTAATGACTTGATGGGTGGGTGCCTTGGTCTCCAGCTCAGTATTAGTTGGAAATTCCAGAGCTCAGCCAACAGCTCATAGCTTTGCCTAATTCTTCTCTTAGGAACATGAACAAGCCATTTTGGTTCTAACCACCCTTTGGTTCCTACTAAAATCCTGTTATACCACTTGATCATTTACGAATATCCAGGTGCCCACCCAGCAGAGTATGGTTAAGAGCATGGGTCCTTCCTGGAGTCTCAGGAGCACTTCTTAGTGGTTGGACCCACAAACTTTGCAGCCAGGCTTTCCAAGTTCAAATTCCAAGTCTGCTGACTATGAGCTGGAAGACTTGGGCAAATTATTTAATCTCTTCTTCTCCATTTGTTTCTCTATAAAATGGGGATGGTGATAATACCTACCTCATTAGGCTGTTGTAAAGATTAAATAAATCATTACATGTAAAGCCCATTATATGGTTCCTGACACAATAAGTGTCACTTGTGTTTGCTACTGTTATTACATATTCGGCCTCCACCACTTAGAACCAGAACTTGAAGCAAGTCATCCAGCTAGACTATGTCACCAATTCCTCATCCCTAAATTGATGATTACAGTGGAACCTCCTAATAGGAATATTGTGAAAATTAAAAGAGACAATTCACTAAAACCTGAAAGAACAGTGTCTGGTACATAAGAAGCATTCAATAAATATTAGCTATTACTAATCTGACACTTCATACTTAACCATGGTACAAATCTTAAGCCCGGAAGTCCTGTGTGCCAGAAATACTGGCATCTCTTTGTTTTCAATAAATCAACTTGATTTCATCTCCAGCTTCATACTGCCTCAGTCATTCTTGGAGTTTCTCTTCCCTGAGTCCTCCAGAGTTTGTGCCAGGGATCTGAGATCTTACATAGTGCCCAGGTTTCCAGAGGGTCCTGCTGGTCACCAGTACCCCTACCCCCACTCAGATGCCTATTATCTCAGGCCAGGTGGTCTCTGCCGCTTCTGTACCACACTTGGGACCCAAGGTCTTGGCCAAGCCATGGGCCTCTGCCCAAGATCATGTCTCCTGGTACATCATTTCCAGCCACAGCCTTGGGACACACTGACTTTTCTCTTACCTCTTGCCCAAGTCTCTGGAAATCTCTGCTTAATCCAGAGGAAAATCATTTTGTTCTCAAAGCCTGTTCACCTTCATGGATTTTTGGTAACAAGTTTGGGCACAAGTCTTTCCAGAGACAAAGAACAGGGCCTGCTACATACTTGCATGGGAGGAGGAGAGACAATAGAGGGAAACTCTCACAAAGCTCTCCGTTCCCCGCATCTACAAACATGAACCATCAGAAAGAAAGTTCATCTCACAGTCACCACGCAAACATCAACGGAGTGCCAGGCACTGTGCGAAGCACTGGAAGAAATAAGGAGCCGAACTAGACGTGAATCCGCCCTCAGAGAGTCTTCCCCTAGAGCAGTGGGTGACAAGCAAAGGAGATTTGGGCTGTGCAGGGGACATCTGGCAATGGTGGGAGGTATTTTTGGTTGCCGCAACTGGAGGGGGTGGTACCACTGGCATCTAGTGGGTGGAGGCCAGGGATGCCGCTAAACAGCCTTCGAGGCACAGGACAGTCCCACACAGCGAAGAATGATCCGGCCCAAAATGTCAATAGTGACAAGGGTGGGACATGAAAACTGCCAGCAAGGCAAAGGGAAGTGCCGGAGGCTCACCCGACGAAGATCACTGGAGGGTGCCAGGAGGATGCCAGAAAGCATCCTCCTGGGAGGCTTCCGTCACAGCAGGCTGTGATCTGGGACAAGGAGGAGCTGAGACTTGAGCTCACAGCCCTTTCCATGCAATCGCAGACATCGGTGGCCTGGAAAAGATGCAGAGAGCTGACACGAGCCAGCTCCGTCCGGCCTGACAAACGGAGCTAGAGCCAGCCCCTATCACCGAGGGCCTGCCACATGGAGAAGCGGCTTCTCCGTGAGCCTGGGGACTGGGGTGTGCGGCGGGGCTGCCCTTCTTCACCCAGGTCTGTGGTGCTGTTATCTCCCCAGTAATCAGTGACCAGGCTAGTCAGTCAAGGAAAACGGGTCCCTGGTAGCTCTCCATCCTGACCTCACAGCAAGTCTACCCAGGGATGCTGATAGCTCCAGGAAAGGGCCCAGACGGGGTTTTTCGTTTTGTTTTTGTTTTTTAACTCCACAGGTAACTTTAATGTGCAGGCAGAGTTGAGAGATTTGTTTTACCAAAAATCACATCTCACTGCTTTTGCTGTGGAACATAATTCAGAACGATTTCCACGTTGGCTGCCTTGGATGGGAGAGGAATAATGGCAGGTGTGTCGGGTTTAGAAAGATAGGTGGGCTCTGGCTCAGCAGAGTAGGGAAGCACTTCTCTCATGACCTTGACCACAGAGGGCATGGGATTAAAACCATGGGATGTGGTAATGCTCCATTTCAAATTTCAAATATTAGAGGGGTCCTGTTCCCCAAGATATGAAGATCTGTATGTGGAAAATAGACCACATTAAAAGTTCGTGAGCTTCCCTGGTGGCACAGTGGTTAAGAATCTGCCTGCCAATACAGGGGACAGAGGTTCAAGCCCTGGTCCGGGAAGATCCCACATGCCACGGAGCAACTAAGCCCATGTGCTGCAACTACTGAGCCTGTGCTCTAGAGCCTGCGAGCCACAACTACTGAAACCCGCGTGCCTAGAGCCCATGCTCCGCAACAAGAGAAGCCACTGCAATGAGAAGCCTGCGCACCACAACAAAGAGTAGCCCCCGCTCGCCACAACTAAAGTCCACACGCAGCAACGAAGACCCAACACAGCCAAAAATAAATAAATAAAATAAATAAATTTTTAAAAAATAGAAAAGAATTATCTGTGTAAAAAAAAAAAAGTTTGTGATTCACTTTTATTTTCAACCACTTCTAGGGCCTGGAAAATAAACTTTAATTTACAGAAAACCCAGCATTCTTAATGGCCGATACAGCCAAGGACTTCAAGCGTCTCTTTAGTTCCCACTCTTGTGGGTGAGAGGAGGCGTCAGCCCACCTCCTCAAAGATTTTGGCAAGCTTCTCTCCAAGGCTACACACAGTCCCTGAGCCATCTTGTCTTCTCTGGTCGCTTCAGATGCCAGCTCTGTGCTGCCTACTCTCAGTTCTGTTCCCTGGGTGACCTTCCTCCAGCCGAGGTCTCCCAGCGAGTCAACATCCTCAAACTCAACACACCAACAACCACTATCCCGCTCCCCTTCCTGGTCTCCCAAGCTGTATTTTCTACCTCAGTGACTAGCAGGCAAGTCCACATCCACAACTCTCCTTCACCACCCCCACTTCCCAAGAGCCACTCGTTCCAGAAGGTTCTCAACATCTCCCATTCCAGCTCATTGTGGTCTTTCCCCAGTGCCTCCGTGTTAGCTCAGACCATCATCACTTCACACCTGGGCTGTAGCAAGAGCCTCCTATGTGTTCCCCCTGGTCCATTCTTGCTCTTTTCTACTTCCTTCTCCACCTGGAAACTAGAGTGATCTTTCAAAAATGTATCAATGATAAGAGTTTATGACTCCTGGAGCGTTTACTGTATATTAATCACCGTGCTGAGCTCTATACATGTATAATCTCTTTACACATACAATCTCTTTTAAAAGCTAAAACCCTATGAAAAAGATACTCTCATTATCCCCATTTCACAGATATGGAAGCTGAGGCACAGAGAGGTTAAGCATCTTGTCTGGGGTCATACAGCCTTTAAAAGGGAAAGCCTGCTCCAATGTTACTCTCTGGTTTAGAACCCTTCAATGACTCCCCAAATCTTGACCTTCAGGGCAAAGTGCACACTTTCAACTTGGTCACAGGATCCTTTGTGACTCAGGCTCTGCCTCTCTCCAGATTCATCACTCCTCGTGCTCCATTCTGACCCCGCCCCCATGAAGTCTCCTAAAGCTACTCAAAGGTGCCTGGTGTGTCTTGCTGCTCTTTGTTCAAGCTGTTTCCTTCCCTAAGACCCTTCCCCATCCAGTCTGTTCGGCAGACACATTTCCCAAGGTTCAACTTAAAGGACGCCCCCTCCATGAAGCCTTTCCAGAGTGCGTCCTGCCCCCACCCCTTGGAGAACTGACCTCTTCCTCCCTTGGGCTTTGCTGTAGCCGGTCCCATGCATCATGACCTCACTCGTCACCATGGGTGAGGGCAGGGACAGAGTGTGCTCGTGTTCCATGGAGATTATTACTGCGGGGGCTGTGGCTTGACTGATTCATGCCACCTGGAGAGGGAGGTTTCTCACTGTCTCAGTGGTGTGGGCGACAGTGACCAGGGTGAAGCTGTTGTCCCTTAGTGTAAAGAAGAGTTCACGGGGGGCCAGCTGATATCCTTGGGCTGCGCTATGGGGTGCGGTGCTGGGGACCCTCACAGCCTGTGGAGTGGTTGCCCTGAGATCACAGGGAGCTCAGGAGAGGTGGGAGGAACTGGTCTCTGTCCTTCGGTTTCTAAATTCCTCGACTCCTCAAGGAGTCTTGTGAGACTAGAGCCCGTCCACGATGGGGTGGGATGTACCAGGTGGGACTGCGGCCCAGGCTCTGCCAGGCTCTCCTCTAACGCCCCGCAGCCTCAGCCGGTCCCCTCCTTGTGGGGCAGGCGTCTGCTCCTCCAGGCCCTCCTCGGGCTCCTCCTTTGGGACTCTGTTCCCAGGCCATCTCCCGGGCCTTTCCTCACCCTGGCTTTGGTGCACGGAAGCCCTGCCTCCCTCCCCAGCTCACTGCTTGAACAAGTCTGCTATTGCCTCCTGGCTTCAATGCACTTCACTTTAAAAGGAAGCAACTGCTTGCTCCTGCACCTGCTGTACTTGGCAATGGGTGCCAGGGGAGAACACGTGAGAAGGACTTCCATTTCCTTAGGACAAAGGATGCGGAGGAAGCCCCAGAGAGAATGAATATGAAGTCATCATTTTAGCTCAAGATGTTGGGAGCTGGGTCTCGGAAAGCCCGGCTGCTGCTGTTCCTATTTTCCTCCTCACACTTCTCCTCCCCTTGGGCAACATCTGACACTGCTTAAGAAGATCAGCAAACCGGAGGGGCGTCCAGAGCCCACGTAACTCCTCTGCCACTACCCCACCGACCCTATGTCAGGGGCTCTCCCCTGAGCCCCTTGGGGGTGAGGGGTGATGAAGGCATGCAGGAAAGGTGTTGCAAAAGACTGAATCCGTCTAGAAAAGAAACTGTACCATTGTTGACAAGGGATCGGGTTGGTCTGAGATTTTCTCAGCTGGTTCTTCCTCCAAATGTCTGCAATAGCGCCCTCTTTTGGCCCTCTGAGTCCTTGCCATGTGCCTCTCAGGGAATATATATTACAGTATTCTGAAACGCATCACAATACTTACAAACTATTGTACTTACTACAAAGGCATGTGCCTTTGCCCTATCCTTTCATATTCTTAGCTGCTTACAAACCAAAGCCGTCCACGTTATTAATCTCTGCATTCCATGCACTTAGCATAGAGCCTGGCTCCTGATAGGTGCTCCACACGTGTTAACTAGACACAATTGTGAGATAGTGAAACAAGGCGTCATTCCGTCATTTGCTTTCAACTCTTCCCTCATTATTGTTTATTATTATTATAGTACCTATTATTATATTCTTATTATTACTCTCTCTATAATGCTATTATTACTATAGGCAAGGGCACTAATGAAAGTCTGATGGCTATAAAAGGGGAATAAACACAACTCTGATGATACATCTCTCCCTCTCTCCTTTTCACCCTTCCTCTGTCTCCCCTTCTTTCTTTGGACCTTTGCATATGTTCTCCCCCTTCTTTGGAACTTCCTTCCTTTCATTCCTCCCCTGGATACTTCAATTCAGCCTTCAGAACCCCACCCACATCACCCATTTCAGGAACTCTTCCCTCATCTTGCCCTACAGTGGACTGAAAACACCTCCCTGGAATTTTTAGATCGTCTTCCACTGTGGGACACAGAGCTATAAATATCTCTTTATGTATCAATCTCTTCCACTAGAAGCCCAGCTCCTTGAAGGCAGGGCCTGAGATCCTTGCAATGCCTAGCATGGCAACATAAGTGTCCATTCACAGATTCAACACATGCTTTTTGAATGCCGAGCGTGTATCAGGCACTGGCGTCACATTGACAAACTACCCTTGTGCTGGCCAATCGCCAAGATGGCTCCCAATGGTCCTCACCTCCTGGGATTCACGCCCTCATATGGTTTCCTCCCAACTGAACTGAGATTGGATTGTGTGACCGATAGATCATGCGGGATGACATGTGGCTCTAATGCCCTGTAGCATAAGATCCTGTCATAAAGGCATTTTCAGCTTCCTTCATGGTCTCTTGGATTGTTTGCTTTAGGGGAAGCCAGCTGCCATGTCAGGAAGGCAGTCAGTGCAGCCCCGACAAACGTGCACGGGGAAAGGAACCAACCTGGCAGACACTGTCAGCCGCGTGAGTGAGCCTCTCCTTGGAGATGGATCCTCCAGGCTCTGTGAAGCCTTCGGGTGACTATAAGCCCACTGGCACCTGAGGTTCAACCTCAGGAGAGACCCCGAGCGAACCACCCTACTGAGCCCCTCCCAAATTCCTGATCCACAGATATCATGATTCTCATTGTTCTAAAGTTTTTATATCACTAAGTTTTGGGGTGATTTGTTTTACAGCAATAAATAACTGATATAATCCTGTTGCCATGGAGTTTACATTCTAGTGGAAGAGATTAAATGAATAGAATTTATTTGTTCATTTATTCAGTACCACCAGACACTGCTGGGGTGCTAGAATTACAGTGGCACACAAGACACTGGACAAAGTCCCTGCATTCCTGGGGTTTATGTTCTATTGCAGACAGAAGAGAAAATAAACAAGTAAATCCTATAAAAATATTAAATCAGAGTGCTAAGAATAAAAGAAAACTGAGCAAGTTGGTTGAGAGGGAGGGAACTGCAATTTAGACTATTTTGTACTAAACATTTTCCATCTTTATCTTAATACCCCCAAACCTTTAGAAGTAGGTAGTTTATCCCCATTTTACAGATGAGAAAATTGAAGGTCAGAAAAGTTAGATGATGAAGCCAACGTCAAACGGCTAGTATTTGGCTCACCCAGAGTGTAACCCAGGCCGCTAGGACTCCAAAGCCAGTGCTCTTTGCAGTACCCCAAGCTGACCATTGTGGATTTCCCTTTCAGCACTCACCCTGGCGCTCACCCTTCAGCGCGGCAGTGCTGAACATCAGCTAGGTGCTTGTAATGTCTTGGTGGAAGGAAGGCAGGGAAATGGCCTTTAGATAGGATTACCTCAAGTTGGAGGTGAGCCTCAGCCTCTACTTCTTCTAACTCTGGAAAATGCCACGGTGCACTCAGATCCACTGGCAGGCTGGGAATATCCACCCAGTCCCCTCAACGTCAGCTGCTCTAATTGTTTATAAAAGGTGACATCCACTCCCTCAAGCTGTTTCCTGCCCACTTCCCTTCCTGCTCTTCACTGAAAGAGCTACAGCTCTTCAGACCAAGCTCACCCTGTCCACCTTCCTCATCCATCCTCACTCCCCTGGCGCCTCTTGATCCTCTTTCTTTTCTTTTTTTTTTTTTTTGGCCTTCTTTTCTTGTGCCAAGACCACTAGAGGGAGATATACTAATACTCACTGGATGCTTACTATGTGCCAAGCTCCACATTCTCCGTGCTTTTCTTGCATGATTTCATTTGATGCTCATGACCACACTTTGTAGAAGCCCCATTACTTTCCTCATTGAGGTTAAGGCTCAAGGTCATTTGGCTACTAGATGGCAGAGTTGGGATTCAATCCCATGTCTCTCTGAAGCCAGACTTCATTCTCTGGCCAAGGTCACCCACTGAACTGGAGGAGCTCTGAAAATGGGTGATTTTTGCGTTTAACATTCTTATTAATGTCTAACACAAATGATTAATTTGATAAACATTTATTCAGTGCCTAGTGTGTTAATCCCTGTGCTGTGATAGTGCTGTTAAGCCCTGTGCCCATTGGTTATCATGGAAGTATAGAGAGGGATGTTGAACAGACTGGCAAGTCAGGGCTGCCACCAGGTGATGCTAAGCTGAGCCCTGACAGTCTCAGAGGTGCCAGGCAGCAGAGAGATGGAACAACATGTGCAAAGTCAGGGAGAGGGGGCTGAAAATGGCTCATTTCAGCATGTGGCTGGAGCTTACAGGAAGTATTAGGGAGCGATGAGCAACAGAATTAAGAGATGAGCAGGGGCCAGGTCTTCCCTGGTGGCGCAGTGGTTAAGAATTCACCTGCCAATGCAGGGGACATGGGTTCGAGCCCTGGTCCGGGAAGACCCCACATGCCACGGAGCAACTAAGCCCATGCACCACAACTACTGAGCCTGCGCTCTAGAGCCCACGATCCACAACTACTGAGCCCGTGTGCCACAACTACTGAAGCCTGCACGCCTAGAGCCCGTGCTCCGCAACAAGAGAAGCCACCGCAATGAGAAGCCCATGCACTGCAACAAAGAGTAGCCCTGGCTCGCCGCAACTAGGGAAAGCCTGTGTGCAGCAGCAAAGACCCAATGCAGCCAAAAATAAATAAATAAAATAAATAAATTTATTTTAAAAAAAGAGATGAGCAGGGGCCAGATCTGTGCCAAGGTAAGGAATCTGCTCTCCATCTGGAAAGCAATGGAGAATGATTTAAGTGTTTTAGGTAAGGTACTGATATAATCAGATTTGCACAGTAGAAAAATTATTTCGTCAGTGGTATGGATGATACAGGGAAGACCAATTAGGGAGGATTATTACAATGGTTTAGGCAAGAGATGCTGACTACAGAAGAGACAGACAGAGGTGGAGGAACTGTGGGGGAGATTTATGAGAAGACTAGTTAGGACTTGGCACTTGCTTGGGTGTGGGGCAGTGGAGAAGGAAGGCACAGAGACTGAGTCCTCCAGCTTCCTGGTTTGGGCACATGGGTGGATGGTGGTCCCATGTGCTGAGATGGGAGTCAGGAGGAGGAGAAGGTCTAGGAAAGAGCTACTGTCGTCTATTACCCCAGGCCCCTTAGGGCAATCCTTACTCCAGACGAGGAAAGCAGACTCAAAAGGCTGAGGTGATTTGCTCAAATTCACATGGCCACCCTAGTGTCAGAGGTGAGACTCAAACCGAGGTCTTTCTATTTATGGAAAAATTAGTGTCCCAGGCCTCAGCAGGTTTGCTTTGCAAGGAATGTAAGGAGAGCTTAGTACAGAATAATGTGTGGCAAAGCAAACATTTACCTATGTCAACTCGCCATTTTTACATTTATTCATTCATTTGACAGATTTATTGAGCACCTCCCATGTGCCATGCCTGTAGGGTTGCAGTGGGAAATATAATAGGCAAGGACTCTACCCACATGGAGCCTACAGTCTAGTTAGGGAGACAGGCAGTATACAAATTAGCAAATACATATATAATAAACTGTCAGAGTAACATGAGAGAGAGGATATGGGTGTTATTTTGGATAGAGTAGTTGAGAAAGGATTTTCTAAGGCACGCTATTGGGTATCTGATCAAGATTGGAGTGATGAGGGAAAATCATGCAAAGATCTGGGGTAAGTGGGTTCCCAGCAGAGGAAACTTCACATGCAAAGGCCCTGAGGTAGAAATAAGCTTGGACACTCAAAGGATCACAAGAAAGCCTGTGTTCCAAGAAAAGAGTGAGTTAAGGAAGAGAATGGTAGCAGATGAAATTCAAGGCAGGGGCCAGACCCTATTGGACTTGTTAGACATGATCAGTAGTTTGGATTTATTCCAACTGTGACAGGAAACTCTCTGAGGTCTGGAGCAGGGCTGTGACATCATCAATCTATTCATTTAAATTATACTTTTTATTTCAAGGTACTTACACATTCACATGCAGTTGTAAGAAATAATACAGAGAGATCCTGTGAACACTCTTCCCATTTTCCGTCAGTTGTAACATCTTGCCTAACTATAGCACAACATCACAACCAAGATATCTCAGTGTGTTTTGTGTTTTCCTGCTGGTAATGATGATGAACATCTTTTCATGTTCTTGTTAGCCATCTATACATCCTCTTCAGTGAAACGTTTGTTTAGGGTCTTTTGCTCATTTTCTGTTTTATTTTCTAACACTGTTTTATTGTTCTTTTTTTAAAAAATAAATTTATTTATTTTTGGCTGCATTGGGTCTTTGTTGCTGCGTGAAGCTTTCTCTAGTTGTGTCAAGCGGGGGCTACTCTTCGTCGCGCAGCTCGGGCTCTAGGTGCGTGGGCTTCAGTACTTGTGGCTCGTGGGCTGTAGAGTGCAGGCTCAGTAATTGCGGTGCGTGGGCTAAGGTGCTCTGCGGCATGTGGGATCTTCCCGGACCAGGGCTCGAACCCGTGTCCCCTGCATTGGCAGACGGATTCTTTACCACTGCGCCACCAGGGAAGCCCTATTGTTCATTTTTTAAAGTTCTTTATATGTTCTAGATACAAGTCTTTTGTCAGGTAAGTGACTTGCAAATATTTTCTCCCGGAGTACAGATTGTCTTTTCATTCTAACAGGGTCTTTCACAGAGCAAACTCTTTTAATTTTGATGACGTCCAACTGATCAATTTTTCCTTTCATGGATTGTGCTTTTTGGTGTCAAGTCTAAGAACTCTTTGCTTAGCCCTAGAGCCCACAGTTTTTCTCCTGTGGTTGTCTTGGACAGTGGAAGAGTAAACTGATGAAATAAATGTAGGGTTGCTGGGTAGAACTGAGGGCCCACTTGAGATTCAAGCATGGGGGGCAAAGGAGTGAGAGAGGGAAGAGGCTTCAAGTTACTTTCTATTCCCTGGAGAGTACACTAACGGGTAGAAGTTCCTTTCCCTTCTAGTTTGACTGATGTGAGCACAGCAGAGGCCATCTTGGCAACATGACCCAAGGCCTGGGCTTCCCCCTTCCCTAAGGATACTCATAGACTCTGAAAGACTCTAGTTCTTTTTATTCACAACAATGTACTTTCACTACATCATCATGACTTACTTCTCACAACAACTCTGTAAGGAAGATATTATTACCCCCTTTTACAGAAGATACAACTGAGACCCAGAGAAGGGCTGGGACTAAACACAAATCTCCTGATATCAAGAGGAATGATTATTCTCCTCTACCAGCTGACTCTGAATTTCTACTGCTAGTTATTGCTTGAGGTCAGTGGTTCTCAACCATCAAATGATGGTTCATGGACCCCCAGCATCCCCAAGACCTTTTTCAGAGGGTCTTCAAGGTCAAAGCTATTTCCCTGATAAAACTAAGATGTTACTTGCTTTTTGCTGTGTTGACATTTTAACTGATGGTGCAAAAGCAAAGGCGGGGGGTGGGGGGCAGTGAAACTGCTCATATCTTAGCACGAACCAAGGCAGTGGCACCAACCTATACTGGTTGTCATTGCATTCTTCACCCCCATGCACTCACAGGGGAGAAAACAGCCAGTCTTACACTAATGTGTAATTAAATGGGAACTACACAAAGAGCATTTCTGCTGCATACCAAAATAAGATGGTTTGTCTTAAGGAAAATCTTCTGCAAATATATGAGTTGCAAGCTAACTTGTTCTCTCTTTTTTCCCCCATGGAATACAATTTTGTACTTGAGAGAATGACTGACAAACTATAGTTATTCAGACTTAGGTATCTAGCAGACATTTTCTTAACAAACAAACAAAGTAAGACCATCACACAAAGGAAAGCAACTGACAATATTTGTTGCTAATGATAAAACTTGATATTTTGAGTGAAAATTAGAATTTGGGGGGAAAAAATTCACTTGCTGCTATGAGCCTGACAGCTTTCCAATACTGAAATACTTTTTTGATGATATCAGCGGTAATATTAATAAATGTGATTTGTTTGATATTGTGTAAAGAAACGTGCTTACACGTAGAGGAGCTGTATAACTCAGTACACTAGGAGCTTCCCGCTGACTAATGCATGATGGCACAAATCAGCACGGGTCAAAGATCCATTCAAAGTGTAAGATCAATCAATGGGTTTTAATATGACAGAATATGAACAATTCATTGGTATAATTTCAGACTCCACATGGCAACTAATCTTCAGGAGACTTTCACTTGTCAAGTTTTGCGGGTATCAAAGAGGAATATCCACAGTTATCTGAAGAGGCTGTTAAAATACTCCTCCCTTCCCACTACCTAGCTGTGACAGATTGGACATCTTACATGCATTTCAACTAAAAAGAAAAAAACATGTTGGAAGAGACTAAATGCAGAGGCACGTTGGAGAATCCAGCTGTCTTCCATCAAGCCAGACAGTGCAACGGACAGCTGAGCCCCAGCCAGCGCTGGCTTCCCCTCACTCGCAGCTCTTGTCTGGTGGGTCTCTCAGTTTCCTCAATCTCCTTATAACTCCCTCCCCAAACTGGGGTCCCAGTTTGACCCCGCTGACCCCAGCAAATCTCTAACATTTCCTAGGGGTGAGGATCAGCCTTCCCTAATCGCTACTGGCTCCCAGGGGGTCAGGGGTGCCTCCAAACTTCTGTCTCAGGACAGGGGTCCCAGGGTCCTGCAGCCAAGAAGATGAAATCTAACCTACCCTGGGGGACGGTTATGGGCCCTTCAAATATATCTCACACCCAGTGGGGGAGTCTGAGCTTGAGGACCTCCCAAGTCTCTGCCTCCAACTCCCAAAGTGGGTTCTGGGCCCCTTCACTTGGGACTCACTTCCCATCGGGGACAGGAAGATGATGTTTGCTGGAGATAAAAATCAAAAAAACAACTAACAACAATGACAAAAGCATCTTTTACGTTAAAGATGTAAAACTGTAAAATGATCTTTACACTAAATTTTAATTTTTAAATTAATAAATATTTTAAAAATTCCTCAGCTTCAATTTTTATTATTGCAAATATAGATAGGCACAACCCATATAAACAAAAGCTCTCTTAGGTCTTCAGTAATTTTTAAGAACGTAAAGGGGACCAAACAGTTGGAGAAGAACTACTTCATGCTAAATTGGTGAAGGCTCCAATTAGCCACTGTGACCAAGTGATGCGTTATTCAGCATGAGCATCCTTTTCTAGATTATTCTCTGACCACAGGCTTCAATCTGACCCTGAAATAAGGGACTTTGTTTCAAAGGACAGCTGAGCATGTTAACAGGGAACCCAGGGTTCCGATAACGGTCCACACCCTTTCTGTCTCCCTTTCCTGCTCACTCTCCTACTGGAAAGAACGTGGGCCTTGAAGCAAGCAGACCTTGGGCTCAGTGTCAGCCCTGCTTTCAGCCGACAAGGGGACCCTAGGCAAGTCTCTTAATTCTCTGTTCTCCATCAAGTGAGAAGTAATAGTGCCCACCTTCCCTTACTGAGATTGGTTTGAGGATTAAACAAAGTAATGGAGACAAATCTGGAAAGTGCTTATAAATATAAGTGATGACCACTTTCCAGCAAAGAATTGTCATGGAGATTTATGGCCATTCATTTAATATTTAGCAAAAATGTGGCCTAACGCAGGCCCTGAATGCAAAAACAACAATGCAGAGTTCTAGCCTGCATCCTGCATCTTTCGGTCGAGCGGGAAAGATGAGTATAAACAATAGCGAAACAGTGTGACGAGGTAGAAGATCTTTGACATCTTAACCCGAATTTCCCCCCAAGCATCCACTCAAGCTTCTTGCTGCCTTGTGACCACTTTTTCTTTATAAAACGGATGGGGCTGCATCTGTGCCTCAGCACAGGGATGATACTGAAGAACTAGAGAGAAAGTTTCTGAGTGTTTTGTCAAAAGCCTGTCCTTGAGGAAACTGGAGGTTTAGAAATCCAAAGGGAAACAGGGTAAAGCTTCCCCCTCCTCATCCGAGCCTAGAAACGAGCCTTTGGGGGCACCCTGAAGGGGAGATGTCAGTGGAGCCCGTGGGGCCCAAGAGGAAAGCTCTCAACCAAGAGGCACCATATAAAGGAGCCAGCGTTCTAGACCCAGCTGGTCTCCATCCAGCAAACAGCACCCAACATCGGAACCAGGGAATTCCTGGAAACTTGAGCAGTGTCTGTAGCCTGTGCCCTTTCTGTTCCTCAGAGCATCACAGATGGCCAGTGCTGGGGATCAATACTCTTTGTCCTTCTCCTTGGCCTCTGAACTTCTTACTAGCAACCAGCATACTGTCCTTTGTTAATCAGCAGAAGTGGTGCCCATGTGTGCCCTCAAGACTTTGCTCAATCGCATTCTGATGATCTTGTAGAGACAACCTTCTTTTTAATGGCCAAAGGCTCTGAATAGTTGAGGGTAGAAGAACAAGCCTCATAGGCTTGTGCCTCGGTGATACCAAATGGAAGCAGCCCAAGGTCTCTCTGTTTCCAGTGGGATAAAAGCTCAAACAGAAATGGGCAGGAAGCAGCAAGAGTACAGAGGAAGTGATTCATTCTTCCAGGCCTTCCTGGGCAGGAAGCGAGTGGGAGGAAGAGGGTCAGGGAAGCCTTCACAGAAGAGGTGACATTTGAACTGGGTGTGGATGCTGGGCTCTGAAAATCAGCCACCAGTCATCTCACAGATGTCAGCCTGTCCAATCCAAGAAGAAGAGGCTGTTTCCTGGGAAAGAGGAGCCCATGGAGAAGGCACCAGTAGGAACCAGAAGCCAGAAGAAGATCCAGCAGACACCAGTTCTTCTTTAGAAAATGTTGTGTGGCTTTTTCAGAGCATCGATACTTCCCTATTTATGTAGCTATCCACTAACAAATAGTGACTGACACTCCTTGCGCTGGGTTCTAGGACGGGTAAGCAGTATAAGGGCCACAGGTGATTTATTGGCTGCTCAATATAGGTCAGGCACTGTGCTCCAGCCCTGAAAGGAAAGGGTGTCACTGCCCCTTCCCCTTCTGTCCCCTCCACTGGCAGGAATGAGGATATGGCTATGAGCTATTTTGGGCCATCTAAATGAGGTGACACCTAGGGATGGCAAAATAGGTGACTCTGTGGAGCAGAGACAGTACACCAACTTCAAGTTTTACCTGAGAGAAAAATAAACTTCTGTTATGTCATCTGGAGTTTCTCATATATAATATATCTCTATATCCTAATATATTATAGCCTAAAAAATATAGGGGAAGAAAACATTGAACAAATCCTCACTCAAGTATACAATTTGTATAAATACAAATTATAATAAATGCAATGAAAAAGACACACATAGACTATTTCCTGAGAGAATGTAGTTGAAGGGGGGCTAATAATTGTCACCCAAGGAGAGCTTTTGTCTTAGTTCAGTCTACTATAACAAAATACCATAGACTGGCTGGCCTAACCAACAAACATTTCTTTCTCATAGTTCTGGAGTCTGGGAAGTCCACAATCAAAGTGCTGGCAGATTTGTTGTCTGATGAGGGCCCTCTTCCCGGCTTTCAGGCAGCTGCCTTCTCACTGTGTCCTCACATGACAGAGGGAAAGAGGGCTCTTGTCTCTTCCTCTTCTTATAAGGGCACTAACCCCATCACATGGGCCCCACCCTTGTGACTTCACCTAAACCTAATTACCTCCCAAAGGTCCCACCCCCAAATAACACCACCTTGTGGGTTAGGGCTTCAAGATATGAATTTGGGGGCAGGGGACACAAATATTCATTCATAGCAGCTTCTCAGAGAAAGGGATTTTGCTGAGACCGATGGCATGGGTAGGGTTTTGGTCAGGGAAAAACAGAAGAACAAGGAGACAGCACCTGAGCCACAGAGCATTTGACCACTGCTGGGACCCCAAGAAGGGTCATATGAGCAGAGCCCCTCTGTGCTGAACCTTCAGTCTGTCCTCCATCTCACAATCCTCCATCTCACCATGGGTGTCCCCCACCCATGGTGATGTAGCCTGGGCACCTCAGAACCTAGACGGGAGGCAGCACAGCTGATTCCAGTCCAAATACCTCTTGAAGGGATGGCTGAGGTGCCTCTGGAGGACGAATACAAACCCTCTTCCAGGAGGGAGCCCCAAGTCCAGCCAAGAAGCTGGATGTGCAGCTGGGGCCCAGGAGCGACTGTGAGCCCAGCAGGAAGAGGAATGGGTCAGGAGATGAGGAGCCAGACAGGTGTGCAAACTGAGGCTCCAAGGATGACTTCAGACGTGACCTGGCTGGACACCAGGATTGCTTTGTATTGGGGGCTCGATGTGTAAGCGTGGCTTGTGGGCTCACTGCCATTTCTAAGTGTGGGCAGGACGCAGCAGGAAATGCTCTCAGTACAGAATCTCACCTCACCCTCACACACTGAGTTTATGAGGTGGGCATCGTCTCCATTTTACAAATGAAAACACTGAGGCTCAGAGAGGAGAAGATAATTGTCCAAAGTCACTGAGTGGGTAGTGGGGCCTGGGGTGGGGGTGGATCGAGGGCTTGTCTAATCCCCCCATAACTCAAGGCAATGCAGGGGAACACAACACAGCCAATCTGTCCAGAAGAGCACTTGCGCAGAGTGTTGCAGACCCTTGGCCTAGTAACCAAAGATGGGCTGCAGCTGTGTTCGATTTCTCCGGCCAATGATTTAAACAAACAAACAAACCACTGAATGTGAAGCCTGTAGGCAGGGCACGGTCTGCATCTGTCATAATCTCCCCCATTACTCTCTCGTTTACTGGCTGCCTGGTCCCAAAGGCAGCTGAGTGTCAATGTGGCCTCCATTCTAGAAAAACCTTTCTTTAGCCCCAGAAGCCAGTTGAGCAAGTTTTCCTGAGCCCTTCTCCAGTCACTGTGGGATGCATCAGAGACTGGGAGCCTAAGTACTGACTTAAGCTTTTAGATATCTGCCATCTAATATGCACAGACCTTTCTCCTATCCAAGAGGGTAACGCATGTAGGCAAGGACTCTGCTTTGTGAATTAGCCATGATGTGCACCCTGCAAGCGAGTTAAGAAAGACCAAACGGGCTGGGTTCTTTCCTGGACTTCTTCAGGAACAGGAGGCAGTCGCATTTTCCAGAGCTAGAAGGCTGCAGGTCAGCAACTGGGACATGTTGAGGTGGAAGGCTCGAGGGAGTGGGCTGAGAATCCTCTCTGCGTCTTCTTCCTGTGCTTTGCCAAGCTTGCTAGCTCCCCATTGGCCAAGCACTTGGGTTTCCATTGTAGACCCCATCTGTCTGGTCTGGAGTTTAACCAGACACCACCATCAGGCCCACAGTTTCCTTTGCAAAGCTTTGGCCTCTGAATCCCTGGAGTGTTTGGAGGCACAATTTGCAGACCCCATCTTGTCATCTAGGGTAGCAGCCACCTAGCCCACATGGTAGCTAAAGAACTTTGAGTTCTGCTTGCAAGATGCCATGGGCAAGGGACGTCATTTTCCTGAACTCAGAATAGCTGTCTGCGTGTTAACTACTTTTTTTTTTTTAGATGAAAGCAACTACTTAAAAAAAAAAAACCCAAAACAAAATAAATGTGTCAGTGGTATGTCTAATGAAAACCTGGAAATGAGGGTTTTATGTCCCATGAATGCCTTGAAAATTAAAGTTTAGCAAAAAAGATTAGATGGGGGGGTGGAGTCACTGAGAAGACAGCACTTGTCTCTGTGAATCTGGGCTTATGATGAGGGGACAGCACTCATCCTTAACCCAAGCCTCACCCCTTGAAAAATAGTTTATGCTCCAATGAAATAGGCAGGAACGGGTGGGGCTCCCAGGCTTATGAAATTTCAACTCATTCAAACAATAACAGCAAAGTGAAGCATGATTTGCCCTGGGTCATAGTCTAACTGCCTCTGAGTAAGCAGGTCCTGAATATGCTATTTTTCAAAATCTCAAATCTGTTTCCCTGTGTCTCTTTTGAATTTCCTCTTCTATAACATGTATTTATATCCTGCCTATTATAAGCTGACAAGAACAATCACTAGCATTATCTGTTTCCTCTCAGATCCTGGTGTAATTCACTTACCTTCTTCCCACGGTTGTTTTTTTTTTTTTCTCCTTGCCATCAACCTAAACTGTCTTATGATGATGAAGGGAGGAGAGAGGTGGCACCTTTGGACATTATTAAACACAAAGCTATTTGGTCCTGAATACCTGGAAGGAGTTTAGTAAATTCATTCGTTCATTTGTTCATCCCATCGAGAACTTACTTAGAGGTTACTATACATAGGCCATTTGCCAGGCAGTAGGAATGAAACAGAAAACAAGATATAGTCCCTTTCCCTTAAGAAACTCACACTCCAGTGGAACATGCAGACAAAACAAATACTCCAGGTATTTACAAGAGAGGGTGTTGTGAATAAGCTTGACTGCTACTGCTGGTTTTAGTTAAAGAAAGAAGAGGGATGATTTCTGTTGAATTGACCTGATTGAAGTTGTCAAGGCATTTTCATTACTAACAATAATGTATTAAGGACCCTCTAAAGGCAAAGCAAGGCTTTGATGTATAGTCACGATTTGCCCAAAGATCACCAGTGCCTTCAGTTTTAGCTCTAAGGATACGATCTTTGACTCCTTCTACTAACACTAGGAGGAAGGGAGAGGAGGAAAAAGTATAGTAAAGTTAGGAAGTGAGTGCAAGGTGGGAAACTTCTTAGGCCATCAGACATTAGAAGGACCCTCTCTCTTACATGTTCTGCGTGCCCTGCAGTGGAGTTCAGTGCAATCGCCCATCTGGGAGACACTGAAGGAGAGGAGCTGGCCTGCGATGGTGATGCACGAAATCCTGAAGGCAGGGAAGCAGGGATGGCAAATTCACGGCACCCACGCTATTACTCCCCTCACCAGCGCCCATGGCAAACAACAGCAACGGGTCAGGCCACCTGATCTCAACCACAGCTACTCATCAGAACCAACTCTTCTCTGATTCTGATGAGGATTCTCATCAGTCTCCTAAGTATGTTACACAACTCGTCCCACTGCAGATGCATAAGAAAGAAGTGAATCCGTTACAATTAGTGCCTTGGGGCATCGGGGCTTAATTCTCTGAGGAACCCCCAATACAGCTGGGCAATCCTCCTCAAAGGGCAGCATTCGGCACCAGCTGCCTATCCCAGCAGCTGAAGTTTATTCGCCACCTTGGACACCTGGCTCCCTGAGGGAAATGTAGGAAAGGCTACAAAAAGAGTGAGAAATAAGTTTTCCACTAGGGGCGTCTGAGAGTCATTTTGGATACTCAGTGCTCAGGTGGAGGAGGAAGACACAAAAGGAAAGTCTCCTCATCGCTCTGCCATATTTCCTAGGCTTTTAGCTGCTGTGGTAGAATTCTAAGATGGCCCCCAGGATTCCTGCCCCCAGGTGTCCGCACTAGGGATAACCCCCTCCCCTTGAGGGTGGCCGGGACTTGAGAGCATGAGGCATTTCACTCCTGTGATTAGGTCATGCTGCTGCGTGGCAACCGTGAAGGGACTTTGCAGATGTCCCTGACTACCTGACTTCGAGCAAAATCGAAAGGGAGATTATCCTGGTGGGCCTGACCCAATCAGGTAAACCCTTTAAGTTAGGGTTTAGAGGCAGAAGAGCTCAGAGAGGTTCGAAGCAGCAGGCACCCTCTCCATGGTCCTTGAAGAAGCAAATTACCATGTTTGAAGAGGGTCGGATGGCAGGGGACTGTAGGCGGCCTCAAGACGCTGAGGGACTCAGCCGTACAGCTGCAAGGAACTGAGTTCTGCCAGCAACTAGTGAGCTTAGAAAAGGACCCCCGCCCTCAGGGGAAACAGCAGCCCTTAATGCCAACACTTGGATTTCAGTTTTGTGAGAAGCTGAGTTGAGAAACCCAGGTGAGCCCACAGGAACTGTGAGAGGACAAATGGGCATTGTTTTAAACTGCTAAATTGTGGTCCACAGTGATAGAAAACTAACAGAGACTGTATTTACTGTAAGACATGCCATTGATTCTAAGACGTACCATTGACTTTATAACATTTGGGGAAACAACACAACTACAGCATTAAATGTTCCAATCAATCATAAGGCATAAATTGAAAGATATTCTGATTTAAAAGTAATAAAATGAAAAAATGTGTATCTTGGTATTAAAGAAACATGTATTATTACATTTGTGAAGCACCAAAAAAATTTCCAATCCTTTTCACATATGACTTTACTTAGTCCTCCTAACAACTCTGTGATTGTTGAGAGGGGAGGTTTCATGATGAGAAAGCTGAGGTACAGAGAAGTTAATGACATTCCAAGTAACAACACTAGACAGAGCCTGGACCAGAATCCAGGCTTGCACTTTCCGTTATACCGGGACCTGACCATCACGTCTCACTTTGCCAACATCTAACACCACTTCATGGAGAATCTGTGCCACCAACAGGCTTGCTCAGGGGACAGCCACCGAGGCCAAATTTTCCTCCAACTGAGCCTGTCACTTCTGAATGAACCTGATAGATTACAAGTATGTACCAGTCCCAAGGCAGCCAAACCATAGTGTAAGTTATCACATATGGAATGGGTCAACTCAAAAAGATGAGCTGGGCTCATCAGATTCCCCCTCGTGAGGCATTAATTCAGTAGTAGAGCGGGACCGTCACATGTGCCATGGGCGAACAGAAGTGTGGGAGCAGATGCCAGGTGTAACGAGAGGCTATCCAAAGGCATGAGGAAAGCAGAGCAATGAAGGAAGCAGAGGAGCCATATGAATGAGACAATGGAGCCCACGAGAAGATCATCCCTGGAACTGCTTCTGTTTCAGACATGCCCCCAAAATCCCAATCACAGCCCTTCTGTGTCCTTAAAATCCTCTCTGCAACTTTTCTGAGAAACTTGGGCAAGTCTCTGTTCATTGCAAGTGTATCATTTATAAATTCATGATCCATGTGGTCCAGTTCAGAAGTAGAGTTATGGTTAAAGAAACATAGTTCATGCAAAAAATCGATGTCAAAATAACCTGTATTTATCCAACACGATGAACACTTTTCTCCCCTAATGGCCACTGTCTTCACACACCACAGCTGCACGTGTTCTCAATAATCCCCCATGAACTACTCCTAGCTCTGCTTCCCGCGTGCATCTTACTGTCTTCCTGTCTTCTCCATCGTCTTATGATTACCCATCACAAAAGCCCAAGAACTGGTCTAGCGAGACCAGGTCCTCCTTGGAGGGTGGAGGCGGACAAGGACCTAAGTAGTCCAAGTCAGAATCTTCCTTAATGAGCAGAGGGTGGGAAAACATATGAGAACACTCATATTTCAATCATTATTTACCCTGTCATCACACAGCCAAGGGAAAAAACCATAACTAAAACAATATAATTTTGAAATCACGGCCACTGTAAGCGTATGCCATGAATATTAGGGACTGTGTTTATGGGTTGCACATAGACTTATTCTGAATTTTCTGGGGGTAAGACTTGTCAGATGATCTGGTGAAATGACGAAGATGCTCATGTTATCCAAATAAAGCAGCCAGTGCATATGCGACAGGACTGGGGTGGGTAGGAGAAGGTGTGGCCGAGTGTGAGCTCCTGTTTGTCTCAGGAGGCTCAGAATATCAATTCAAACGCTACCACCAATAATACGGTCACTGGAAGCAGCTAAAACATTTTTTTGAAGTTATTTCTGTCCTTAGAGTATATCTCACTCGTGATGAATAGTCAAATCAGTGAGTTTTAAAGAACTAGTTCCTTTCTGAGTGATTACAACACCAGCTAGATGCACAATTAGGTTCATTTATTTCATTTCACTTTTGACATTTATAAACTGCTTTTAAAATTTAGTTTTCTATGAAATGAAATTTCAAATTTTAATTTTTTAATAATATATTTACATGGTTCCAAAGTCAACCGTGCAAAACTGATTTTTCATTTATTTCATCTCAGTTTTATGTGACCACGTTGGGGCTTTTAACAGCTTCCTTCCACCCAGCAGTGTGGTTACAATTAGTTTCCATTTCCATTAGTTTCCATTTCAGAGTCTGCTTCCCATGGAACCGAACATGTTGCAACCTGTGCCAGAAGAGTCTGAGGAATGGTCTTAGGAAACAGGCTCTGAGAACTCCATCATGGGGGTGGGTGGAGCCTTAACCCCCAGCACATGTGCACCGGTGCAATTATTAACACAGTCCCAGCTGTGAACTGGGATGGTTCACCACATGCGGACAATATATCAGGCTGAGAAATATGTGGACAATTATATTTAATATAAGTATAATAAAATAGAATTGGATAGCTATTGATGGAGAAAATGGATGCTTTAGAAAAGAAAAAAAAATGATAAAACACTAATGGTGGTTTATTAGCAATTAAAGGCTAAGTGTGAAAGCCAGAGGGCCTCTTGCCAGCAAATAAGAAACTCTCATCTCTCACAGCCAGGAGAGAAGATGGAGCTGAAGATGAGGACCAGGGCTTAATCATAAGAGGAGTCAAGCTCCCAAGAAGGTAAAACTCCCAAATAAGGCAGGTCTGCTATGCCCAAGTCAGGCTCTGATAAGAAAGAATGGGACCCTGAGATGAGACAGGGACACTGATGTTGATGCATTAGAAAATATGGGATACCCCGGAGCCCTCTGGCCTGCAGAAGTTGCCCACTCCTCCCTGTTAAAGGCTATCCCCCCAACCAAGGAGATGACTCAGAGGCCTCCCCGTCTTGTAACTCACCCTCCTTGGGATCTACCTCCACCTTCCTCCTAGCACTAGACCAGTAGCTGTTAGGGTTAAGTCACAACATAAACCAGACGGGGGAGTCCTGAGTCTACTAGGGGAGAAATGGAATTATCCACTCAATGAACTGACTGCATGATGCAGCCGACATGTACAGGCAGAAGCAAGACAGTGGGGACTGGATCCTGAGGGTCCTGGATCCAGGGGGTCAGAATATCAGGTTGGGTAAGGTGGAGTTTATCAATGTGAGAGCACTCTATCATGATACAGGATTTGATATCCTGGCAAGGACTATAAACGATGGTGCTAGCATACCGCTAGAAGAGCCCTTGGAAGCTTGGAAAGAGCAATAGTCAACACCAAGTGACAGAGAAATACCAGATCACCATGGCAGGTGTGGAAGAAGGAATCACAACTTCAGGAAGCGGGCATGTTAGAAGGGATCTACTCTTAAGGTCTGAAAACCTCCTGAGGAGAGGAAACTCTGCCAAAGTGATAGGAAATGTTCTGGTGTAAGGGTCACTGGCATTTCTGAGAAGCTCGGTGGTGACCCTCATCTGACGACCCAAGCTGACCACAGGAGATGCAGTAACAGAACTGGGCTCCCTGGGGGTGAGCAATTCTAAAATAATAGAGGCCAGGTAATGTTTAACCAACAAAGGAAAGTGGATGCAGTTGTTATAATGAGTGGCAAGGTGGTAGTGCATCCTGGGGAATTGGGGGAGTCTAGGGTGATGAACTATTTTGTTTTGCACGGGGACGAAGGGATTTCCAGGGATGCAGGAGGTTGTTCAGTGTTTAAACAGGGACAGCCCTGGGAAAATCAGGATGGTTGACCAAACTAGGGGTGACCCATATAGAGCTATGGAGACCTATGGCCATTTACTCAAGTAATCCTACCTTGGGGAAAGGCAGATATCCAAATATCTCAAGGACTGTTGGACACAGGTCTAAGTTATTGGTATCTGAGAACTGAAGTGTCAGCTGGCCCCTCAGGATATTAGGGGCTTAAGGGGACCAGGTAATAAATTGAGTCTGGCTCACTGTGGGTCCAGTATGTCCACAGACAAACCTAGTGGTCAGTCCCCAAATATGTAATTTTAATAGCTATACTTGGCAGTTCACTGAGCAGCCACATTGGTTCCTTGGTTTGTGGGGTAAGAGCTATTATAATGGGAAAGATCCAGTGGGAGCTTTTGAAATTGGCCCTCCCCACAGCCAACACGGTTAATCCAGAATAATCCCAAATATCATTGTATCCTTGGGAGGACAGCAGAGATTAGTGCCTCCTTTAAAGACCCAAAGGCTGAGAGGCAGTGATCCCTACCGTGACGCCTCCAAAGCCAGAGGCATCGCGGAGGATGCCAGTGGCCTTCTGCAAAACAGTAGCCTCAACTGCAACTGCCACGTCAGAAATAGGGCCTTAATTAGATTAGACTACATGCTCTCAGGCACACAGTATGCTGCCACTGATCTAGTGAATGCGTTCTTTTTGATCCCTACTAGAAGGGAGAAGGAAAAGCAGTCTGCGTTCACTTGAAATGGACAGCAGTATCCATTTACAATCTGGCCGCATAGGGAGGAATGAAACTATATGCCAAATGAGCATCAGGACGGAGCTAATATATGCCAAGGTGACCTGGACTGTCTAGACGTTTCAAAGTGTGTCACACTGGTTCACGGTACTGATGACATCACGTTAATCAGACCAGATGAGTAAGAAGTGGCAAATACATGGGAGATGTTGGTAAGCCGCAAGTGGTCAAGAAGGCAGGAAATACGTTCTGTGAAGATCCAGCGGCCTATCCCGTCAGTGAAGACGTCCCAATGTAGAAGGCACGTGGACAAATGCAACGGTCACAGAGAAGGGCAGGGTGTCCAGGGGCTCAGGCCACTTGCATGAGGGTCTGTCACTCCACCAGGTAAGCCAACTAGATCAGCAGAGACGTTAGCTGAGGGCGAGGGTGATCCGAGATGGGTAGTGGAGAAGGGGGACTGTGCGTATTAAGTGCTACCTCGGGTCAGGCGACAGTAGTAGGGGCTGAAGTTCACCCCATTCACTTTTCCTTTATATTAAATAAAAGAGTCTAAGTGGCACAGGGTAGAGTTTAGGGGACTCTGAGTTACACCATCCAGACCCTCTCCTTTGGGACTGAAGCATCATTTCTCTGGTGGCTGAAAGTGTTAATAACAGACAGCTCAGCTGGGCTCCCCACTCCACCCCCCGACTGCCACAATGGTCCTTAGGTGGAGAGGGCTCCTCACCCGAGGTCACAGGTCCTTCCCCCAGCGGCCTGCATGCCATGACTGCTTAACACAGGGCTCTAATTGCTGGGTCCTTTGCCCCAGTTGAGGACAACTCCTCAGTGCCATCCTCAGCTGCGGAGTCTCCCTGGCTGGGCTGAGGTCTCTGTTTCGACTGGATCACAGACCAACTTTTCCCTTTGCTCCTTTCACTCTTCCACAGGCATTGATCTCCAAAGCATCCCACATGCAAATCTCCATCTCAGACTCTGCTTCACATGGAACCCAACCTCCAACACAATAACCTCACACATCTAATTTTTTGTTCGAAAAGATATATTAAAAAAATATCTGAAACTTCAGCTTTTCAAAACCTCAAACATCACATATGAATGAGAAGCCTCTAATGCCATCACATGGTAATACAATTACCATTATTGGCACTTAAAGAACAAAGAAAAAGCAGGGGGCTTCCCTGGTGGCGCAGTGGTTGACAGTCCACCTGCCGATGCAGGGGACACGGGTTCGTGCCCCGGTCCGGGAAGATCCCACATGCCGCGGAGCGGCTAGGCCCGTGAGCCATGGCCGCTGAGCCTGCGCGTCTGGAGCCTGTGCTCCGCAAGGGGAGAGGCCACAACAGAGAGAGGCCCGCATACCACAAAAAAAAAAAAAAAGAAAGAAAGAAAGAAAGAAAAAGCAGGGGTGGGGAGAGTGCAGGGAGTTATGTCATTGCCAGCATATTACCAGGCATGAGAGACCTTTCTGTTACCCCTGAAAAGAGGGAAAGGAATGCATGACTGATATGATCCTGGAATCATAAAAGTGCTTCAAAGGAAAATTACAGCAACACAGGCTCTATATGGAAAACAACAAATTGCTGAGGGCTAGGCCCTGAACAAGGCTCTTTCCCGAATCATCTCACTTAGTCTTTGCAATTACTCTTGGAAGTGGGTGAGACAGTCACTGTCACTTTGCAGATGAGAAAACTGAGGCTTAGCAAGGCTAAGCCATTTGTCGAGAATCACACAACCAATCAATGGTGGAGTCTGTGAACCCCAGACTTTGATTTCTGAGCCTGTGAGCTACAAGAGGCTCTCCTGCCTCCACACAGGTAAACGCCAGGACACCTGGGCACTAAGCATTACATTGTCTAATTCCTTTCCAAGCCAAACTCTTCTATCTGAATTATTTATACCCTAGGAACACATACTTTATTTTTATTAGATACTACTAATGGGAAAAGAAAAGGATTCCATTACAGAAGTTACTTTACGTTCTTGCTTACTGGAACATACCAATTCTGTGTAAAAAATGCTATTTCTATGAATCTGGCTCAACTACTCAAACTCTGGCTTGACAGAGAGGTAACACCCGTGATGGGCTTTAATATTATCCCATTCAATAACTATCCACATGGTGAGCTCTGGTGTTCAGGAGCTATTGGCTGACAGTGTTTTATTATGTTTAAAGAAAATGTTTTATTGCATTTTTTAAAAAACTCGTAGCAATTTACACTCTCATCAGAAGTATGTATTTATAGGGATTGTAATTAATGAAGGAAAAAAAATTGATGCAGATACTAGCAATGCCCAGGGACTCATGAGATTTGTCATTGTCATATTGTTTCCTAAGCAAAACTTTTCTCCCAAATTATTTCTCCTTAAAACATATACTTTATTTTTTTGTAATGGAAGCTGATTTTAAGAAGGATTTACTGGGTATCCCCTGGTGGCACAGTGGTTAAGACTACATGCTCCCAATGCAGGGGGCCCAGGTTTGTTCCCTGGTCGGGGAACTAGATCCCACATGCATGCCACAACCAAGGTGTCTGCCTGCCACAACTAAGACCCGGCACAACCAAATAATAAATAAATAAATTAATTAATTAATTTTTTTTTAAAAAAAGGATTTACTTCACAAAAATGTACTTTGTATAAATATATGTAGAACATATAAATTTTGCATGATAAATGATATTTCTATTAATACAGCCTTAAAATTAATATGTAATCTACAGATAAATATATAAACATTAAATAATATATACATATACTTTAACATTTATTGAGTGTTTACTGTGTGCCAGGCACTGTTCTAAAGTGTGTTAACTCATTTAATCCTCACTCTCAAATAACTCATAAATAAACTCATGAATGACTCAAAAGATAATAACTCATAAATCCTATGAGAAGAGAATGTATTACATTTTATAAAGAGAATATAGGGCTTTGTACAGAGGAGGAAACTGAGGCACAGCAAAGTTCATGAACATGACCAAGAGCATACAGGCAATGACTGGCAAAGCTGGGTTTCAAAGTCAGGCACTCTGACCCCAGAGGACTCCGTTCTTTGGGTTTAGAGTTACACAACCAAAGGAAAACAAGGGCATCATTTTCCTAGTTGTTGTTCTCCTCACGTCCTTCACTTCTGCTTCCAGCCCAAAGATGTTTACTAGTGTGTGTGTTACAGGATGAAGCCGCCGCCCCCCCAGGATTTTGAACTTGTCTCTTCATAGCTCCAGGGAATTATTTTACCAGCAGTAGTGAAATTAACTCACAAGCAGATGTGCAGCCAAAGCTAAGGGTCCGGGAGAATTTGCGATACTTCCAGTGAATCACGTGCTTACAGATGAGACGGGCAGGTGAATGCAGCAGCTGCGGGAGGCTGGGACAGACTGGGGCGCTCACACCATCTAAAGGGGGAGCTGCTCGTCAGCCCAGCCTAGAGTTGCCGGCAGCAAAATGCGTCCAGGGCGGACAGACCTTCCCATTTTTTTTCAAGGGAATCCAGAAATGTAAAATCTCTTGACTTTTAAACATTGGTGAACGTGTGTGTGTGCGCGCGCGCGCGCGCATGCACGCGATATTTTGCAAGCCAAGCAATCCCTCTGCAGGCCAGCTATGGTCCACAGGCCGCCATTTTGTAACTTCTGACCTGAATGAACATTGAGAGGGTGGTCTCCCAAGTGTTATACAGGAGCACTGGGGACGTGACCTCATTTCTCTAAATATCTCCCCCAGCGTGGCCTGAATTTCCACTATTATTAACTTATCCTCTACGTTAACATTGAGTTTGCCATGTTCATTAAAAAACTACGGCAGAGAGAGAGAACCTGCACAGTCCCATCACCATGCTATGCAAAACAGCCATCAGATACTTCAAGCACCCCCTTCTGAAGGTGACATAGTCCATTTTTAAAACTATCTAAATGTGCTGGACTGAGGGGCCAAAGGAACCAGATGCTGCCTTTGGCTATGGTGCCTCAGACGTCTCTCGGTAAAGACCTCTCCTGCGCCCACCGAGTCCTCAGGCCTCCCTCCTCCACTCACCTGACTCCACCCCTTTTTTGTGAGAGATAATTTTATGAGTTCAGACCTTTTTTTAGCTGCAAGTAACAAAAGCAACGCAAAGTGGCCTCACTGAGAAAGGAGAGAACGAAAGGAGGAGGAGCTAGAAAGAACGTGTTCGTTCCAGAAACTGGAGACTGATCTCTGGGAAATCTAGGTCAGATAACGGCTGGATCCAGAACCCCAGCGCTCTCACTCTCCATCCCAGCTCCACGCTCCTCTGCACTGGCGTCACTATCTGGCAGAGTCTCCCAATGAGGCGGGCCTGGCAGCCAGCAGCAGCTCCACTGTAACTTATACCCACTTAGCAACTCTGCAGAAAGAGGTGCCCTCTTTCCCAATGCGCCCCGAATTACTGCCGCTGACATTGTGGCCTTGGGTCATGTGTCTAGGCCTAAGCCATTCTTACTATTAGAATGGCGGGGGGTGGGGGAGATACTCTGATTGGCTAAACCTGGGTTACATGCCCCTCCCCCGCCCCCCCCCAAGCCAGAATATAGGGCCAACTCCTAAAAATTCACGCACTTAGAGTCTGATGGATGGGGGCTTCCACAGGCTGCGCTGCTTCGTTTTCTTCCCTCAAAGTTCTCCTGTAGTTTTCGCTGCTGTTGTTACAGTGCACTCAGCACCGTGCAAGCGCGCAGAGAAAACAGATGAGAAACACAGCCTCGATCTAATCTTCTCTCCCAGGCATGTCTGCTTATTTTCTCAAAAGACTTCTGCCCCTGCGCTTGGCTACAGCATAAGGTCTCGACTTTTACTCGTGGCATTTATAAGACCTTCTGTGATCTGGGTGCAACCTATCCGCCCTTGTCTTTCAATGTAACTCTTACCGCATTGCACCACAGCCTGACAGCCCTGAAGTGCCTCCCATGAACTTTATTCCTCCCTTACCTTTGCAGATTCAGTTCTGTTCCGGGCCTGCCTCTGCTGCCCGGCCACTTACTACTGTTGGAATCCTACCTCCCATAAAGGACGGTTGTCTTTTTTTGCTGTCTGGTTCCCAGCATCACTTACTATTAGAGTACTGATCGCCCCAGGGGAATTCTCCACGTGGATGGTCTTGATGGAAAAGAACGGGCAACTCCCACTAAAGAGCCTTCTCTACCCCTACCCTGGCTTGGCCAGTGGCTGATCATGTGACTTTGCTCAGCCTGTCATACACGCTGTCCTGGGACTCTGACCTTGAGAGAGTGATAAAGGATCTTCTCAGCACCATCAAAGCCAAATTAGCCCATTCCTTCTGTGTGATCTCTGCTGGGGGTCATAGTCTTCATCTTCCACAGCTCCCTTGATTCTGCTTGTTTTCCAAATCTGGTCATCTCAGCCTGCTGACAATTCTATGAGTCCCCGGTCTCCTTCCCACACTTTCCTCTTTTTTGTTTGAGCTAGCTAGAGAAGCTTTCTGTTGCTTGCAACCAACAACTCTGACTGACATACTCCCCTTAAGGCCCAACTTAAACCTCAATTTCCCACACAAAGCTTTCCTTCAAGATAGCCCTTCTTTTACATTCCCATAAATTCTCTAACATAAAAGCAAATCCTTGGAATTGGCTCTGATTTTGAGTTATTCACTTACATGTCTGTCTCCACACCAGACCGGGAGCTCCTTGACGACAGGGATTATGTCTTAGGTGGCTCTGTAACTCCACACCTAGCTCAGTACCTGGCACATAGTATAGGTACTTTGTAACTGTGCATTGAATGAGTAAGTATGGTTTTAGTTGAATTTAGGCAATTGTTTCTTTCAGGACATTGCGCTGCTGCAGATATTTTTCTCCCATTTCTATTTATTTAGGAAGGAACTGAAGACTGCAAGGGAAAAGAAAATTCATTATTATGGTGCTCTCATTTTGACCAGTCATCTTCACTTTATACTCCTTCACCCTTTTTCCAGAGTGTTAAGAAACATATCAGAGATTTCTGTTTCCTTTTCTTTTTCCTGGTGTTGACAGACAGGCCATGGAGATAATGATGACAACAGTCACGTTTACACAGCTTTTACTGTCAACCAAGCCCTAGGCCAGCTGCCTTACATGCAGTGTCAGGTCACTAAGTATAATTATGACCTAACCAAGATTCAGGAAGCTCAAGTGACTTTCCCAAAGTCACAGAACTGGCAAGAATGGAGATGCTATGACTCAATGTATTTTCATCACTATCTACTTATGGGTGCTTCTCTCATGTCATGAAATGTCTAAAAGGTTGGAAGAAATGGAAGGAAAAGTACGACGCTGAATAATCCTCAAAAGAAAATACCTAGCTCTCGGGTGGATGAGAATTATGCATTTTTTTGTGCTTAAGTTAAACTTTTTACGGAAGCATCTCACCAAGACTGTCTTCAAGGGTTTAGTTGTTATGGGACCTTCTAATTCGCTAAATTTCTGTTCATTTTAGCCCACATGTATTTCACATCTCCAGTGTTTAAAAAGACTTGGAAAGGATCTGGAAGTGAGAATGCCATGAATATACAGATGGACACACCAAATTCCAGTCCTTGCAAAGCTCCCTGCTGGTAGGGGACCAAGGCTAATAAAAACCCTGCCAATGACAAATGAATCCTTGAGGGACCAACAAAGTGCTCTGGAAGCACAAAGCAGGATGTGGGCAATTCCCAAAACACATATCAGGGTGACTTCACAGGGCAGGAGGCTAAAAGCATCTATAGGAGACAAGCAAAGCAGCGGGGTTAAGAGGGCGGACTCTGGAGCCCGCTGCCTGGATTCAAATCCTGCCTCCAGCACCAGCTAGCTCTAGGATCTTGAGCAAGTTTCTGTGCCTCCGTTTCTTCATCTGTAAAATGGGCTAATAATCATGGTATCAGCATGGTATCAGTATCAGTTCCTGTGAGGAGTCAACATTTGTCAAGTCTTAGAACAGCAACCTGACACCAAGCGAGCACTCTGTAAGTGAGAAGCTAAAATATAGGATGAACAGGTAGAGAAGAACCCGGCATGGTATCCCAGCCGTAGAACCACCACTCGGTGTTAGGAGCTGTGCATGGCAAGTGGGGACAGTGCAGGATCCAGGGAGCTAGAGCATTGAGTGCACGGAGGAGGGGATGAGTGGTAGCAGTGGTCTGAGGTGGGAATGGGGGGGGGGCGCGTATAGGATGGAGATGAACCAAACCACTGGGGGAGGGCTCACCACACCCCAAGAATGCGAACCCTCCCCCATGTACACAATGTAGCAACTTTTCTAGGCAGTAATCCCAATTTGGAGCCAGAGACATTTGCAGGCACATGAGAATCTAGCTTTCTGAGTTAGGGCATAGATAGGAATAGACTCTAGGAGAGAACTTGAGTGTTTCTAAAAGGAAAAACCCGGAGAAAATTATTTTGACCTGACTTTTTAAAATATGCTCACAGGGGAATTCACTGGAGGTCCAGCAGTTAAGACTCCTCGTTTCCACTGCAGGGGGCACGGTTTCCATCCCTGGTCTGGGAACTAAGATCCTGCATGCCATGTGGTGCGACCAAAAAAAAAAATATATGCTCACAGAAGGGGAGGGAGGCCCGTCCTGCTTGAGGCAGCCTGTGCATGTCTGAAGCAGCCTGGAAAGAAAATGACTGGCACCCAGATAGGGCACGGAGTCAAGAACCCTAAATCACAACTCAGTTCTTGCTGTGCACCCCTCAATGAGTCACTTAAGGTTTCTAGGTCCTGAGCATCTCCACCCTCCAAGTGTGAGCAAAACTATCTTTCTCTGCTAGGAAACTGATGACATACAACATTTAGCAGTGAAGAGGCTGCAGCGTGCCTGCTGGATAATAATACCACATGTAAATATTCCCATAGTCCCACCCACTACCACACACAATTCCCAAAGCCACGATGAATCCCTTTGGAAAGTTCTGTACACATATCACTCTGTTTGCCCCTTTCCCAAGAGGGCACAGTTGATTAATTCTGATTTCTCAACTGCCCCAAGACCTATTTAAACTTGTAAATGGTGGTTCTGTGATTCTCATCAGTTCAAGGTTATAAGGCCTGGCACACCTAGGAGCCACGAAACCACAGAACAAGTTCACCTAGTCCCAGACACCCTCAACGATCCTGAGAGACGCCCCTAGGAAAGACGGAATTTAATGCTCTGATTACAGGTGTGGCAAGGAAGGGCTGTTTTTTTTTCTCACTTGGGAAACTTCCTTTTAAAATATTGAACCAATAATCTATGCACGTTGTTAAAACATTAGATAATACGGGCAAAAAAGAAGAGAAAATACAAATTATCTACAGTCCCGCCACCCACAGAAATCCAGAGTTAAGCTATGTAGCACATATAACCGTTAACATAGATATCTTTTGCTAACCTATTGTCATAGAGCCTTCCAGACTTCTTTCAATAGTTACATATTTTTTATAAAATGGAATCTCATTCTTATTGATATCTTATTATGCTCTAAGTTGGTTGTTTTTTCAATTAAAAATATTCAATAAGCATCTCTCTGTGTCCCAGTATGGCTTTATACCATCATTTTTGATGGCAGACTAGTATTTCACTATAAAATCTAATAGTCATAACTCTGGGTGAGATAGAAGCCCAGTTCACACTGGCTTAAGCACCATGGAAGGGATTTATTGCCCTGTGTAACTGCAAGTCCAGAGGCAGATTTTAAACATGGCTGGACACAAGGACTCAGATCTCAGCCGCCCTCAGTCCCTCTCTTCCACATGCCTCTGTGTTGGCTGCTCTCAGGTGGGCTTTGCTTAGGTCCTACCAGCCCCACATCCAGTGGAGGACCTCTCTGTCCCAACTGTTCCAACAAAAAGCCCCTGAAGAGACTCTCGTGGACCCAGCTTAGTTATGTGCCCATCCCTGAATCAGTCACTATTCACTATGGTCAGGGGTTGGAATGCTCCCACTGGCCAGGACTGGCTTCCCGTGACTTCCCGTGGAGTAGGGTTAGGGATTAGCCCCTTCCAACACCAGGAAAAGAGCTGATTCTCAAGTAAAGTTGGGGTGCTATTCCTGAATGAAAAAGAACAATTGCTAGACTGACCAAAACGTGTGATGTTTGCCACATAATCACTCTCTTCTACTGAGAATTCCATATAGGGCTGGCACTATGCTAGTCACTTTACAGTACCTCATAATAATCCTCAAACAATCTTAGGAGTCTGTGGCCATTGTTGTCTCACTGTTTCATAGGAATCTGAAGCTTATCAAGGTTAAATAGTTATCCTAAGGTCACAGAGCTAGTAGTGGGCAGGAGTAAGTAAGATCCCAGGTTGTCTGGCCCTGGAGTCAGTCTTTGCAAGTGCTGTACTTTTCAGTAGACCATGGTTTAGTTGACCAATCCCTACCCTGACAATGCTGAAAATGCTGAAAAGTTGTTGACATTGGATACCAGACACAGTGAGCTGGAAAAGTCAGAGGTGGTGATCAGGAAAGAGGGATGGATAAAATTAAGATTGTAGTCAGGTTGCAAATACTGATGATGACAAGGTCTAGGGTATGACCATGGCAGTGGGTAGCTAAGACATAAGGTCCTTGGAGGACAGGAAATCAGGAAACTGAGAGGCCAAGGGCATTGGAAGCATTATTTATCTACATGGACACTGAAATCACCACAAGTTAGGTTAGGAGTAGTGATGGAGAGAATGACAGTGGGTTAAGAACTAGAATCCTCAGGAAATTATGGGAAGTCACTTGGGTCTGGTGAAGACTGCAACCAGGAGGGTGGTGAACGGTATTATCTCTTCACATGACCTGCAGAGTTGCTGGTCCTCAGGGAATCACCAGGTCATGGTTAGAGCAAGAGCATCATGAAAACAGAGAGAAGAGGTTCGGTGAGAAAAAGATTTTGCTGATTATGATCAATGGATTTCAGAAGATGCGCTGGGAAGCGGGAAGATGGGAGATGGGGCAAAATCGAGGACTGTACAGAGTCTGCGTGCTGACCTTGTGTAGGGCCTCTAGTAGGCAGGGCTAAGAACATGATGGGTGAGTCCTGATGATTCTAAAGTCGTGGGGCTGAGGCTGTGAGTGCTGCTGGGGAGAAGATGGTGAGAGCTCTGGGTCCCCTTTTCACTCCGTCCAATGAAGGTGTCTTATTTATCTTATTTATGGACAACTAAACAATGCCTCATTCCAGTTTCCTCCTCCACACTTCTCTAGGCCTAACACATATTCAGATTGGCAAGGCTGCATTAGAGAGTCTTGACCAAAAGTCAAAACTCTAGCATCAAGCTCCAGTCAGAATAGGAAATGATATGAGAGTCTTTTACCCTTAAGATCTTTACAAAATTGAGGCATGACTCACATATAATAAAAGTCAGTCTTTAAAGCATATGATTATGTAGGTTTAGTATTCTTGCAAGGTTGTGTAACCATCACCACTATCTAATTCCAGAGCATTTTCATCACCCCAAAGAGAAAACCCATACTCATTAATAATCACTCCTCATTTCTGCTCCTCTTAGCCCCTAGCAACCACTAATCTGCTTTCTGTCTCTATGGATTTGTCTATTCTGGACATTTTATGAAAATAGAATCATATAACATATGGTCCTTTGTGACTGGCTTCTTTCACCTAGCATCACGTTTTCAAGGTTCATCCATGTTGTAGTGTGCATTAGTACTTCATTCCTTTTATGCTGAATAATATTACATGGTATAGACATACCACATTTTGTTCATCCACTCATCAGTTCATGGCCATTGGGCTGTTTCCACTTTGGGGCTGTTGTGAATAAAGGTGCTATGAACATTCATGTGCAAGTTTTTACATGGGCATGTGTTTTCAATTCTCTTGGATATATACCTGCCCTTGAGAACTTGGTGCCTAGCTGGAGAAGGATTCTGAGGAACTAAAGTCAGGTCTCATAAATAATATGAGATTACCTCCCCTCAAAAATTATACTTTCAAGATGATGTCTGCCCATTATGGATGGAAGTGCAAAGTCCCAGTCCATTACCAGAAAGAAAGTCTTACCTTGAGCTGATCACCTGTTTATGCAGAGTACAGAGGAGGATGAGGCAGTTCCTTCTTTCACTACTGAATCACGTATCTGTCCACGCAAAGTCAACCTTGGATGGGCCTCTGGGAGCCCATCTGGTAGTTCGTACCCCTCTACTCTCCTCCACAGACCTGCCCTTCAATTACTTTAGGTGTTGGAGAGACAGTTAAGAACAAAATAAATATAGTTCCTGCACTCGTGGAGCTTACAGTCTAGTGGAGAAGAGAAAGAGTAACCACATGGTTACATGTAATGAAGGCTCATGGGATGGCTCATGGAATAGAGAGGAGAATTGAGCAAACAGGCTTGGCATCAGCCTGGAAACCAGAGCCAGGGTGTTCAGGGCTGTGTGGAGGACTTGCTCCCAGTATCTTGTTTCTACTTGTCTCTCGGAGTTGGTTTATTTTCACAGGGTGTAAAATGGCAATTCTGATCTCTAAACCTCTCATTCAACTCCAGTTTGAAAATCTGGGCGCTGGGGAAGAGAGTGAAATCCTCTAACTAGTCAGCATAGGTCACATGCCATCTATGTTCTTAGAAGGGTACGATATGTTACCCAAAGAAGGAGAGAAGGAGTGAGCAGACAAAAACAATAAATGCCCAACACATGGCTGGTCCTATTTGCCTAAGTAGGGTTGGGACGGAATGTATGACCAGAAAAAGTACAGATTCTGAGAGGCATCAAGACAGCAGAAATGGGCAAGGCTAGCTTACGTAGAATGCTTTATGCCATGAAAGAAGCTTGGACTTTATCTCACTGCTGTTTGGAAGCTACTGAAAAGTTTTAAGCCGACGGAGGGATATGTATTTTAGAGTTACCAGCCTTGAAGACAGGAAGAGGTATTAGGGGGCTTTTGTAATTGCCCATGTGAGAGATGATGGAGTCTGGGCCAAAGGAGTAGAAACTATGAAGAGAGAATAGATTTAGGATATGTTGGGAGGAGATGCTTGAAGAGCTTGTAGATGTGATGGATGAAGGAGAGGGAGGAGCCAGGCATACGCTTGATCCCATTTGATATGAAGTCAAGTTCACCTGTGATGAACTTCAGGCTCAAGGCAATTCAAACCTTGCCAGAAAGAGTTGGGTGCTGCAAATAACAAAGCAAAGTAAGGCATGGTCTTTGCCCCCAAGGAGCTCCTAAATGTTAGGAAGCTAAACTAAGTATATGAGAAATGCACAGTGTAAGGTCAATTAAGTCAAATGCAATCAGTGAGACTGGAAGGAAAGGATACTCTCATTTCGTTGGCTGATGGGGCCAGACATTATAAAAGAAAGACAGCTGAGATGAGGTTTAAAGCATGGGAAGCATTCCTACAGGTAGGGAGTTGGTGGCGGGCATTTCTAACAGAGGAAATAGCATGAGCAAAGACATGGTAATGGAAAAACACATGGCATATTTGGAGAGCACAGAATGACTCATTTGACTGGATGTCAAGAAGTTGTGAAAGATAAACCAATAGGATGAGGGTACAGGGTGGGGTGAAAGACTGTTAAATTTTTTTTTCAATCGTCCACACATGGTTAAGCTATTCATGGAAAGAGGAATTTAAGTAAAAGAGACCATTTAGGGGAAAGATGGTAAGTTTCGTTTAGAGCATACTGCGTTTGAGGTAACTGTAGGACATCCAGTGGAGACACCCAGTGATAAATTACTTCTGAGAAATGAAGTAATAGTATTTCTTCTGAGAGATGAGCGCTGAACTATTGTACGGATGTGTGGTAGGTGTATATGCATGCATTTGTTTTTACCCTGGTTCATTCAAATAATGATCTGAGTGGCATACACAAATTTGCACAACAAAATTAAAAAAAATACTATAGCAGACAAAGGAAAACACAAGGACATGAAATAAAATTAAATTTAAGCCATAAGCTTAACATATAACCTTTAAGCCATAGTTCCTGTAAAATTGCTAGAGGTGGACAGCAAATTTGGCTTTGAACTTCCTAGCAGCCAAAGCAAAGAAGGAAGCATGATTAGTTGTAAGATTTCTAATGGACAAAAAAATACATATTTGTAAATCTTCTAGACAGAGGCAGAGTTGAGGACTCTGATGTGTGTATAAGATGGCTCCAAAAGAGATACCCAATGCTCTCCTCACCTGGGGTTCCTCTCATTCAAGAGTACATCCATCTTGAAGTTAGATATGGACCAGTGATTTGCTCTGTCCAATGAAATGTGAGCACAAGTGGTGTGTCATCCAAGTGGAAGATTAAAAGGCCAGTGTGAAGTCCCTCTTTGCTCTTTCCCATGCCACAGTGACTGAGACTGCCAAGGAGAAGGGAATATAGAGAAAAAGGGAAGAAAAGAGGAAGGAAAATGGACTGTTTGACAACATCCAATGTATGAGACAAGAAGAGAAGCCAACAAAAAAAGAAGAGAAAGAACAGTATCCAGAAGGGAGACCCTGAGAATCACAGTATCCCAAGAACTAAGATGAAGACTTTTTCCAAAGGGAGAGGCTTACAGAGATTAAAAGCTTGCCCATAGCCACACAATCAAAAAGTGATGACACTAGAATTTGATGGAACCAGTACTTAACAACATGAAGAACTGTCCTCTTAATTGCTACATTTAGCTTCCTTCTGAGAAGGGAACTACAACCTCTACCACTTTCCAGCTGTATAACCTCAGGCACAGTTAACCCACAGTTTACTCACCTGTAGGTACCCCTCATGCAGTATTGTGAGGATAGGATCAGATACGGCCCACAATGTACAAGGTTTATGGTTCTGTGCTTTGAAGACCTGAGATTTGCAAATGTGACTTGAATACTCACATTTACCTTTTGAACTCTAGGAAAGGGGAATGGAAGTTCAGGCATCCCTTCCCAGCAACCACACATCTCCAGACTCTGCAGTCCACAGAAGGCCTGGGACCTCAGCCTCTGGCAATGTTCACTTAACCTGCATGAGGAAGATGGAATGAAATCACAGGGCTTGCCAAGATCCACTCTTGCAAGAGCCAAAGGACAATCTCTTGGCAGGAGAGGAAAATAATCTTTTCTTCCTCAACCCCTCAGATACCAGTTTGACCAAAAGCCCTCGTTTATGAAATAAAAGCAATGATCTGGCAAAAAACAATTTTAAAAACTTGAGCGCCCAATAAGAAAAAATCTACCACCTATTGAATGCTGAACCTAGGCAGTGTCCCAGAGGCTCACAACCACCTCTTCTGTCTAAGGCCATGGTTTGAAAGTCATTTGATATTCAGGTGGTGGCTGTCTTTCCTAATGTCTCTCACGCTGTCTGGCTTCCTTCAGTGGCTGCCAGCTCACCCTTCTACCTTCATTCAACTTAGGTTTCCACTTAGGTAAGAGGCTTTGGGAACTGGTGAATTTGTGGTGCTTGTTTGCAAGAATACTTTATATTAGATAAGCTCCAGAATGGAAATATGTAAGAAAGATAATTTAGACCTACTGCATTTTCAGAGGTAGGCAAAGTGTTCATCCTGTCTGAACTTCAATACCTTCTAATGACCAAAGAGCTCACTACCTATCAAAGAAGAGAATTCTTTCAAGCAGCATCCTCACTCAAGCCAGGCGCCCCCTGCTGGCTTTGCCACTGAAATTCCCTCTTCCTGAAACCCTTCCCTCTCTACCCACTGCCGATATACAATCTAGCCACGCTTCTCCCCTAAACATGGGAGCCTTTCTTCCCCCTCAATACAATTTTATTCAGTTTAGCGTTTATATAACAGCATTTATCGACATCTACTACATGCCAGGCATAGTTTAGGCTTTAGATACAAAGACAGTTCTGCCCACAGGGTTAAGAGCGCAGGCACTGCAGTTAAAGCTGAATTTAAATCCTGCTTATAAGATATGTGACCTTTCATCGGTTAATGGACCACTCTGAGTCCTACTTTCCAAATCCGTAAAATGGACCAAACAATTTCTATTTCAAAGGGTTGAGGTGATATCTAGATGAAATAACAACATAAAGTTATTATCAGAGTGCCTGACACAAAAGTCAGTGCTTTGTAGATGATAGTTAATGGATGTTAGGACATTGCTTGGAACTCTCCTAACTTCCTAGTTAACACACATGCATTTGAGACCTGGCTCGAGCGTTACTTGCTCAGGGAAGCTCCACCCCAGACCAGGGTGTTGCCTAACTTCACAGGCTTACAGCACTGTATGCTTTTCTTAATAGTACCACCGCAGCTGTGACTTCACCTGCATCCATCCCATATTATAACTGACCTCTGTCCCACACCCGCTCCCCCCACCCCATCCCAATTAGACTGTCAGCTCAGTGAAGACAAGGATCCAACCTATTTTTACTGACCATTCTATCCCTTGGACATCAATTTCTAGGGACCAAGTAGGTGTCCAGTAAGTATTTGAATGAATGAAGAAACAAATGAACAAATAAATAATATGTAATATTAAACATATTCTAATGACACTGAGGTATTATTCTGGAAAAATATAAAAGCTTTTAGCCCCCGCGAAGTCAATTAACAGCTATTAGGGAGCAGGAACGGGATCTGGATGGGATAAATAACTTCGTTGTGACCTCCTAGAAGAGAGAGCTCGCAGCAATGCACAGAGCAGAAAGAAGCTTACAGCTCATTAGGGTAGGCCTTTTAAGAAAAGATAATAATAGCTAATATCTATGTAGCACTGTGCTAAGGGCTTTATACATATTAATTTATTTAATATTTATAATCCAATAAGATGGTAACTATGCAGAGGGGTTAAATAATCTGCCCTAGGTTTGTGTGACGGAATTATTTATGCTCCCTTTGGGGGTCTCGTTGCTAGTACTTGGGTCCTCTTCTCTGTGACCTTCCAGATTCTGACCATTAGTGGTTTCATTTCCAATGCTCATGAGGGCATCAGTCCTCAGATGGCCCTGGAATATTTCTATCTTATTGTTACTCACATCCTAGTGGGGGAGACCTCAAATATCCTTCTTTCACTCAAAGACCCTTTTCTAACTTTAACAGAGTTGCTTCAATCACTCCCCTGTCATTCCTTACAGATACTTGTGGAACTGGATGGTGTCTTCAAGGTCATTTAAGGTAACCCCCCTCCCCCCACAGGCCCCGCTGCAAATGAATTCAGTAGTTTACTGAACAGTATCCCAGAAAAGCCGTTATTAATCTCTATTTGTATACTGCCATTGATGGATAATTCATCAAACCCAAGATAATACATTCCATTATTGCCTGTCGGAAAGATCTTTCTTTACCAAAGTTGAAACTTAACTCCCTATAATTTCTCCTCATTGGCAGTAGTGAATCAAGCCAGTAGAGGGGCAGTGGGAGCTGTCCTGGGGCAAGAGAATATTTTATCACTAAAGTTGCTTAGAATTTCTACTGTGCGATGCTAATAAAAGCATATCAACTTTTCATGAGTTTTATCGTTGTTTTAAGTTCTCCCAGACAACACCTCAGCTCATTGCCTGTGCGGGGAGGCCCTATCCCACCAGGGCCCACTGGGCCTAGTCCCACCTCCTGGGGCCACACCGTAAGTCTGCTCCCCCTTCCTCGTGACAGCTCTTTACATGTTGAAGGTAGCCTGTGTGGCCCCCTAAATCTTTCTTTTTCTTGGTTCTTCCTGGTAGGTGGTAATCTGGGCTCCACTGCTTAGGAGCTGGGCAAACTCAGCAAGTTGTTTAATCGTTCTTGACCTCGGTTTCCTCATTTAAAAAGGAGGCACGGGTCAAATCAGCCACGTGCTGCGTGGAAAATGGGAAAGTGCTGTGCACACGCTCGTAACTGTCCTTGTGCTGACCATCTGGGGCTGCCAACAGGAAGTGGCCTTGGAGCTCCAGCAATGAGGGTGGGTGCTCAACCCAGAGCCAGAGGGTGAAAATAGCAGGGGCTGATCAGGAAATTATAAACCCAAGAATCAGGGTGCTGTAAAAAAGGGCGGGATCTGACTCACGAGGACTTTTTTATGCCCATGGCCACACTAGCCAACAGGCACTGAGCACTATGCTCTAAGCACTTTGCATGCATTAGTTCACTAATGCCTCACAACAGCTAAGAGGGACGGTGATTGTTATCCCATTAGGCAGATGAGGAAACCGAGGCACAGAGATTCTAAGTGCTTTGCCAGGTTGCACACTCTGGGTTAGGGTAAGGATTAGAACCCAGGCGGTCTGGCTCCAGAACCTGGGCTCTTAAGCACCCTGCTCTGATACTTCCGGGGAGCAAGGCCAAGGTGAGACAGCAACTGGGCGGTGGATGGGATCAGGTGGGAGGTCCTGAGACTTTACCTGACCAGGCTTTGGAGAGGCCGTGGAGCCAGTGGGTTTCCTCGAAGGGAAAGGAGGAAGTTCCCAGCAGGGGGAGGGGAACACCAAGAGCAGAAACAGAGGCATTGGATCTCAGGTTGACTGGCGCCAGAATTTCCCCAGTAAAATCCTCCCAGAAGAGCATCTGCTGCATCCAGACACCGTAATTCTTAACACGCACTGGGCCCCGTGCTAAACACTGTTCACATTATCTTGTCCACCCTGCACAGCATCCCTGTGAAAGGGATATGAGTGTCCCCACTTTACAGTTGAGAAACTGTCAAATAATTTGCCCTTGGTCACAAAGGTAGACACAGAGCTGGGACATGAATATAATTTAGTCCTATGCTACCTGCCCCAGATCCCTTTGACTCCCTTTTACAGTTTCTGAGAACCGTTCCCCAGCTTCTATCCTATTTTGCTGTCGATTGTCTGTACTGGAGGCTCTCATCCCAGGCCTGCCCTTGGGCTACGAGGCTACTCTGCCCACAGGAAGTGCTTGGGAGTTTATGTCCTGAGGCAGCCCTTAGCCAATGCCTAAGTGTGGGAGTGTGAGGGCCCTGCCTCTCCTGTGGGACCAACTCTGAAAGTATAACTTATTCTCCAGAGCTCTCTTCCTGGGATCAGGAGGAGGCTGGGACTTTGCGGGAAATCAGTCCATCCTTCCAAAGGATGAAGGTTCTTTGGGTTCAAGGTCAGCCTCTCCTTGTTTAGCTTATTCCTCTTCCCTGTCCCATGTCTTTCATTCCCATTCTGGTTTTTCCTGGGAGCACTTCCTTAATGAGTCTCCTGCACTTGAACCCTCTTCTCAAGGTCTACTTTGCAGACCCTCGCCCAGGACACCCCTGAGCTTCTTAAGCACCGGCCTGGGCACCATGTTTTTGCTCAGCACCCTCACTTTCTAAGAGCTGCTCTCACTCCCCCAGGGAGCTGAGACGAGCTTTCCTTTCCCGCTCCTCTCCGGCTGCCTGCACGCTCCACAGGGCTTCTCCTCTGGAAATTCCGGGGGCCACCTCCCAGCCACAGCCCAATGTCTGAGGCTTGTGCCCAACTCTGAGCAGGGTTTGAACTGGGCCAGCTCCGTCCACCCAGATCTTGCAGTTCCCAGACTTGAGTGAGCCCAGACGCAGCCCATCTCCCAGGGCGTGGGACACTGGACCGTGAAGTCAGAGGTGGTTTGCAGGGCCTTGTTCAGACTTGTGGGTGGTGCTGAGCCAGATGTGTGAGGGATCAACCCTGGTGTGTCTGGGGCGAGAGAACCAGCCAGAGCACTCCCCAGGGAAGGGAGCCAAACGAGTAAATAAAGGCCCTGCATGAAGGAATAGGTCCTGGGCTGACAAGTTTCCCGAGGAATATGTAACATGAAATTAGGCATAGTCACCTAAGATCGAGTCAAATTTTCCCATCATTTGGCTACAGTTCACAGAAGAAAAATGCTAGGAACCTAGTGGTCCCTTTAAGACGGCTGACCCAATGGTTCCCATATATTGGTCCGAGTGGAATAAGGAGTCAAGACTTTAAGTCACCAGGCACTGTTTGCAACCACCATGTTTGACTGCCTAACTGATCTACTTTCTTCCCTTTTTTTAAAAAAAATTTTAATTTTTAATTTGTTTTAATTTTTTCTTCTAGTCTTATTGAGATATAAGGTGTACAGCAGAATAATTAGACTTATGTACATCAAGAAATGATTATCACAGTAAGCTTAGTGGACATCCATCATCTCGTATACATACAAAATTGAAGAAATAAAAAAATATTTTTTCCTTGTGATGAGAACTCTTATAATAACTTTCACAAATAACACACAGCGTTGTTAATTGTATTTATCATGTTGTACATGATATCCCTCATACTTAACGTATCTTAAAACTGAAAGTTGGTACGTTTTGACCTCCTTCATCCAATCCCCAATCCCACCCTCTGCCTCTGTTAACCACAAATCTGATCTCTTTTTCTGAGTTTGTTTGTTTGTTTGTTTTTGAAGTACAACTGACCTACAACAGTACATTAGTTCCTGTTACACAACATAGTGTTTTGATATTTCTGCACATTTCAAAATGATCACCACATTAAGTCTAGTTACCATCTAAGTGGTTTACTTTCAACTCAAATGGGAAAGGGTGGGGTAAGGGCAGCTTGACCTGGGAACTGAAGGGTGGTCAGTATCCATCTCTGCTGGACCTCAGTTTTCTCACCTATAAAATGGGTCTCTCTCTCTCTCTCTTCCCCATCCCCATACTCTCCCTCAAAACCTTTTTTTTTATCCATCTTTTCCCCTACACTCCCTTGCTTTTTCCCTATGCCCTCCTCCCAGAGCACGAAGACTTGTTTTTACTGTCCAAGGTCAACTGGCTCCCTGATTTTGCCTGATTATATCCTATTCATCTTTTTAGTCTCAGTTCAGACCACATCTCACCTGGAAATCTTTTCTGATCTTTTGCCCACCACTTGGTTAGGTTGGGTGCCCCTTCTCAGTGCTCCCACATCATCTTGTATATATTTCATTAATTGCATACCTGCTTGTGTGTTGGTTGGTCTCTGTGACTAGACTAGACCTTTTAGATACCATGGCCGTGTCATTTTATCTCTGAAACACCAGGACCTAGCACAGCACCTTGGACATGATGGGTGCTCAGTAAGTGATGAATAAATACCTAATTTACAGGGGTGTTTGAAAATCAAATGAGATAAAGGATGTGAAAACAAACAAAATTACTACTATGTTTGTAATTATTTTCCATGGATATACAGTATTTATGAATTTTATACAAACTCATATCCTGTGTATATATTATTATAATAGTAATGTGTACCAAAACCTAGGCAAAAAGATGTGTACAAAGTCAAATGTTGAGAAAACAATCAGAAATATGCATCTATATATACAACTTTGTATTCATCTCCAAATTCATACCATCAATGACAAGAAATTATTATAACTCCTGGACAACAGTCAGATCTCTAAATTATTCATCCAAGAGGACAGAGGGGTGCTGGCTTGGGGAATGAATATCACCATGTATGCCTTTCCTGTGTTTAAGACTTTGTTTCCAGGAGATATTGTACCCTTGGCTCTTACATTTGCCATGTAAACGAGTTTAAGAAATCAGACAATGAAAGGAGAAAACATGGCAATAGGCTCCTCCTTTTCTGTCTGTGCTCTTTTCTCAGGAGAGAAGGAGTGTCAACAGGCTAAGCCTGTGTTGTCCTCTCTGGGAGTGGCAGGGACCCCAGAAGGGGGCCATGAGTGTGGGAGCAGCTGCTAAAAAGAAGGGCGAGCCGCAGCCCTTTCTGTCATACCCCTGTTGAAAGACAGCCTGCCTGTAGGGCTGCCAGACTTCTCCCAGCGCCAGGTTCTATTTGGTAAGTCAGCGTCCCCTTCCTTATCATAATCAACATTCAAGCTCAGCCAGATGTGGTGAACTGTGATGCTCAGCACGTCCGGCCCCTCCTTGGCTGGGTAGGCCTGCTCTTCTCCTGTCCTATCTGATGACTCTACTCCACCCAGGATGCTGGGAACAGATTCCTCTCCCTCCTTCCCTCTCTCACCCTCATCCCCCTCCTTCCCTCCCACCCTACCTTCCCCTTTCTTCTTTCCTTAATAAAATTTCACTCTACTTAATTTTTTTGAATAGTTAATACATTCTCAAGGTTACAAAAATAATTATAAGAAGATACAGTGAAAATTCTCCCTCTTCTTAACTATCTCTCAGGAACTCAGTGCCTGCTGTGTAGCTTTCCACAGATTTTTTTAATGCATATACAAGCATTTATGTGCTTATATGATGATATACCTCCCCTCCTTTCTATGCAAGTGACAAGCCTTGTATAGTGGTACATAGTGTTCTGCTCCTTAATTTTCTCAACTAATATACCTTAGAAATCTTTTCATATTAGAACATGAAGAGTTTCCTCTATCATTTTCATAGCTGTATAGTTTTCCAACCCATAACTTATTTTAGTCAGCTCTAAACTGGTGAACATTTGCAATCAGTGCTACAATGGATAACTTTGGACATATATCATTTCCTGACTATTTCGTGCAATTGGAAGTGGTGTTGCTCGGTCGAGGGGCAAATGGACTTCTAGTTTTGAAAGCTGTTGCTAAATCGTCCTCCAAAGGTGTTACATGAATTTACATGCTTCCCAACAATCTATGAGAAGAAACAGGTTTCTAAAACTTTAAAATAGGAATAATTCTACCACCAATATCCATTGACTAAGGCCTCACTATGAGCCAGGCACTGTGCTGGGAGAATTACAGTTCTGATCTCATTTAATCCCCATCACAACCTTCTGACATAGATTATGGTTGTTCCTGCTGCCAAGGGGAAACCCGAGGTTCACAGTTGAGGGACCTTTGGCTCCACCACACCCCTTCTCACTACCCTTGGCCTCTCATCTAGAAGTCAAGAAGCCAATAGGCATTTGTTCCCATAACCATAAGAGGAAACTAACAGCCAGCATTTAGTGGGCACTTAGTTATGCCAGGCACGTACTCTCACCTAATCCTCACAGCAGCCCATGACGCAAGCTCTGTTCTTATGCTCTGTTTTTAGTCAAGAGAAAACCAAGTCTGGAGAGGTAACAAGACCCGGGTTCAAGGTTACACAGCGAGAAGGCAGCAGTCCCAGGGTTTGAGCCCAGACAGTCCGACTGCTCAACCCAAAGCCTTCACAACACCACACTGAGGCCACAGCTTAGACATTTCCAGAACATGCTGACCATGGCAATCATCACCTGTAAAACCTTGATCTATGAGTGAGGAAATAGAGGCCCGGAGGGGAGGGGAAGGGGTCTGCTTAGTGGCCACGCTGCGTTAGGACCCCCTTCTCCTGACTCCCAGACACTGCTTTCTTTTTTGTACCTTGCTGTCACACAAGTGCCGTGACGTCCTCGGCCCTGGGCTGGTACAGAGTGCGGGTGGCAGGTCCAGGCTGCAGACCTGGCCTGTCCCAGGTGCGAGGTAACAAAGGTAGTCTAAGCACAGCTCACAGCCAGGCTGGCAAGAGCTGGCATCTGGCCAGGAGTGCAGCCCACCTGGCAGGTTCTAGCCAAGGGATCAGAGGGTGCGGGTTCTTGGGTCAGCTCTCCTGCATACTTGCTACGTGTTGTTACAGTGATAACAAAAGCCAATATTTATTCAGCGCCTACTAGGTGACAGCACTATAATTAGCAAATCACTTCATGTCATCCTTACAACAGTATCCTTACAATTTAGCTCAGAGAGGCTAAGTGACTTGCCCAATGTCACAATCAGTTCATGGCAGAGCTGGGATGTGAACTCAGATATTTTTAACGTTAAAATCCATGTTTTTTAGAGGCATTATGGTTCAATGGTTAGGAACCCTGTCTCTGGTTCTCCCACTTATTATTGATGAACCAGGAGCAATTACTTAATATTACTTAACATCTCGGAGCCTCAGTTTCCCCTTCTGGAAAAGGGGGATGCATAATATCTGTTTTCTTGAAGAGATATTTGTACACTCACGTTCATAGCAGCATTATTCACAATAGCCAAAAAGTGGAAGCAACCTAAGTGTCCATCAATTGATGAATGGATAAACAAAATGCAGTGTATGTATATACAGAGGAATGCTATTCAGCCTTAGAAAGGAAAGTAATTCAGACACATGCTGCAACACAAATGGGCCTTGAGGCCATTATGCTAAGTAAAATAAGCCAGTCACAAAAATATAAAAACCGGGAGGAGGGAAGGTTGACAGTTGTTGAATGGATATAGAATTTCGGTTTTGCAAGACAAAGAGTTCTGTGGATGGATGTGGTGATGACAGCACAACAATCTGAATGTACTTAATGCCACTTAAAGATGCTTAAAATGGTGAATTTTATGGTAGATGTATTTTATTGCAATTTTTTTGTTTTTAAAGAAAAAAGACCTGTTTTGCAGAATTGTGAGAATTAAAAGAGATCGTGTTTGTCAAGGGCTCAGCACAGGCCTGGCCCGGGGGAAGATCGATGGAAGTGATGCTCATTACATGACTATCAGTAACCGCTGTGCATCTGCCATGGGAACCATCCCCGGTGAGACTTCAGCCCCGCCACGTATCAAGCGGAGAAAGTCGCTGCTGCTGTTTCATCTGTTTCCCCAAGTGCTTGTGAGGAACAAGTGAGCTCTTATGTGTGAAAAAGCTTCATAAACTGCTGCAGAAAAAACGCTGGGAAATGACGTCTCTTACTGAGGCTGCATGTGGGATAGACAGCTGGGTCAGGAATCGTGTCTGGCTCTGGGTCTGTGCACACTTCTTAGCTGAGCCTTTTGTCTGCCTTCTCTTAGCACTTTGTGTTTATCCCATCACATCACTTGTCACCTTCCACGGGAGCAGATTCCTCAGAGGCCTCTCTCTGCCTCCCCTGACTGGGACCCTCGGGCAGGAACTCTGTCCTCCTACATTCACGTCCCAGCACCCAGCCCAGCACCCACACCCAGAGGTACCTTTGTAAATTTCTGCTGACTTCAACTGAGTTTGGGAGGCTTGAAGCAACCCTTTGGAGAATTTTAGCCAGGAGACCTGCTTCTGAGGTCAGAAGCCAGCGGTTTGGTCCTGCTTTATAAAGTGGTGTCCTCTCCCCAGTACAGTTTCACACAAGGGTCTGCTTGTCCATCCCTGTGCCAACACGCGCTCTGCAGACCAGGGGGCATGGCCCTGTGGGGAGGGTAGGGAAGAATTCAGGGAAAGTAGAAAGGATGCTCCTGGACCTCCCAGGAAGAGGTGACTTAAGGACACAGGCTGCCTAGTTGTTTTTGATGGTTTTCATTACTTGGTTTGAGATCCCATGGAGTAAAGGTTTCTCAGGCATATTTGGGGGATCTAATTTTGGATTCCTTAAGCACAAAAGAATGCAATAAAATACCTGCTCCAAGGAAGTGGAGACGGCTGCCCAGCAGGCTGCCGGTATTCACCCTTTGCAGACAGGGAGGCCCCCAAGCGGGTGAGTGACTGGCCCAAGGTCTCACAAGAAGATGTCAGGACAGGGACAACAGCTCAGTTCCTGGCCAGGATGGATTCTACAAACCCCTGCGGACCGAAAAGGCTGAAGGTTGAGGTAAATTGAGGAACAAAGGCAGTTTCTCTGGGGCAGGCAGGCAGTTTTCATATTAAAAGACCAAGTGTTTTCAGCTAAGAGCCTCTTCACCTTTCAAGGGTTGGAATAGCTCACTTTTGAGTTGAACTTTCTCTCTAAATACCAGACCAGAAAAATCACTTTTTGGTCATTCTTTCTTTTGACTCATAATCATTCCTCAGCATGTCCTACAGAAGGGAGTGCTGGTAAGCTGCAGAGAAGAGGAAGAAAATATGATGACATAGCAAGAGGGGCTTTCTCAGTCATCAAATGCCAAGGAACAAGCTTACTCAGATTGTCTCCATGATTAACAAGGGACTTTCTCCTCAAGGAAGGAGAGAAAATGGCAGCCACAGGGCTTTCCACTTACAGAGCACCACTTGCCAACGAGTTCCAAGTGTCTCCATAGAAACACCATCCTGTTTCTTCTGGTGGGTTTGGTGGGGGTCGAGGAGGATGGTAACTCATGTTAGACGGACATAATGAAGTGATGCCTGGAAGGTGTTCAAGAGCACGCGGCAAAGCCGTGAAGTCAAACTCAAGCAGCCTTGCACAGAGCTCAGGCTCCTTCCTGCTTCTAGAAGATTTCACAAGGCCAGGAAGCCAGCAGTCCTGGGGTCAAGGGAAGGGGAGGCAGCTCCAGGACACACCCGAGAGCAGTTGCTGGTCAGGCATTCCTGGCAGCATGGGTTACCCTGGCCTGCCCACGCCCTCAGTATGAAAGCTGATAGGTCAGGCCCACCAAATGCCGGGGCAGGGCAGTGCCTCCAGCGTGGTTTAGGGGCACTGAGAGGTCTCCCTGCTAAAAATATCTCCCTCCCCTTTCCTGCGGTACAAGCTGAAATGGTCACATGGAAGTCTTACTCCCTTGGTTTGAGGCATCACATGCCTAGTAGATCTGATTTAAACATTAAATACCATTACATGCAGAACAAACTGAGGTCTGACCATGCCATGACACGTTGTTTGGCATTTATATATGCCCGCATAAATCCAGAGAAGGATCTGAGAGCGTCACAAATTTACTTCTCAGATTAGCCAGCGGGGGGAACCAGATCTTGTTCCCGTGAATCCATGGAGCAGCGAGAGAGAACATCAGCTCTGCCTTGTACATTTCATTTTTCTGCTCAGAACACTCCAAGAGTGTCCCACTGCACTTTAAGAAGAACCCTCGCCCCATACCATTCACCGTCTTGCTCATGCATCCCACTTCACTCAAATGCACCAAGCTCTTTCATGACCCAGACTTCCTCCCAGCTGCCCCTCCTCTGCTGGTCGATCTTTCCCTCCTTTTCTGGCTCCCTTTTACCTTCAGGCCTCGGCTTAAAATGCCACCACTTATCTGACTATGCCAGCTAAGTGTTCCCTCGTCTCTCAAATACTCTATTCTTTTCCTTCCCAGTGTTTCTTGTAAGTTGAATGTGTGTGTGTGTCCACAGTCCATCCTCACTATTGCAGATTCTGTATTTGCCTTCTCCCTAAAATATATTTGTAACCCCCAGATCAATACCCCCAGTGCTTTTGAGGTCATTTGTGGGTACGTGCAGAGCAGTAAAAAGTTTGAGTTCCCCAACGCACACTTTCCCAGCTGAGGTCCAACAAGGTGGCACTCTGCTTCTTGTTTCAGACTCTAAGCATTTGTCCTTTCTGCAGTCAGTTTTATGCCATGTTTTTCGCATTTGGGGGCTTTCAGTTGGTGGTTTCCCAGTTGAAAATGGCCTCCAAGCACAATGCCAAAGTGCTGTCTAGTGTCCTAAGCACAGAAGGCCATGATGTGCCTTATGGAGAAAAGATGCATGTTAGATAAGATTCATTCAGGTAAGAGTTGTGTTGCTCTTGGAATGAGTTCAATGACTCAACAGTACTTATTAAATAAGACGTCTTTGAACAGAAGCACACGTAGAATAAGGTTATGTATTGATTGGTTGATGAAAATGTTGTGACTAGAGGCTCACAGGAACCTAACCCTATATCTCCCCTAAGAGCAGTGGTTCAATATTCACAATTTGGCACTTGAGGTGACTTTATAAAATGTAACTACTGCGAAGAGTGAGAATCAGCTGTATCTGTATTAGTTTCTTCAGGGCTGTTATAACAAATCCCACAAACTGGGTGGCTTAAAACAACAGAATTTTATTCTCTTATAGTTCTGGAGGCCAGATGTCCAAAATCGAGGTGTCAGCAGGCCACACTTCCTCCCAGCCTCTAGGGAAGAGTCCTTCTTGCCTCCTCCTAGTTTCTTAGTCACCAACTATCCTTGGCATCCCTTGGCTCGCAGCTGCATCTCTGCCTCGGTCACCACAGGGCATTCCCTCACGCGTCTCTGTCCGTGTCTCCTCTCCTCTTCTTATAAGGACACCAACCACACTGGATTTGCGGCTCAGCCTACTTCAGTATGATCTCCTCTTAACCAATTCCATCTGCAAAGACTTTATTTCCAAATAGGATCACATTCTGAGGTTCTGGGAAGGACATCAGCTTTGGGGAGAGGACACCACTCAACCCAGATATATATTCTGTATATTACATATACTTACATATATAACTTAAATATATATATATTTAATCAATATCAGTATTGAATAAATTATTTATTTAACCAATATTTAAACTCCCTAACTAGATTGCAAGCTTCATGAGGAAGAGCAATGGCTTTCTTACTCATCTTTTTATCCCCAACACCAAGTCCAGCCTGATATGTGGTAGGAGCTCCATAAATATTTGTGGAGGATGAATGAATGAATGAACGAATGAATTTCAAAGCTTAGAATATCAGACACTACCAAGCCAGCAATGGTCAAACTCTTGTGGAACCCTAAACTCCTGGACATTCTTCATCCATCACGTCAGACTGAGACGGAGGCCAAGCCAGTGGGCTTTCAGTCTCAACCCCTGTACCCCCTCCACTTCAATCAGTTACCCTGCTTGTATCTGTTTTATATACTCCACTCCTATGCAATATTGTTTTATGAATAGGCTTTAATTAAAAGTGTGAGGGTTTCCCTGGTGGTGCAGTGGTTGAGAGTCCGCCTGCCGATGCAGGGGACGCGGGTTCGTGCCCCAGTCTGGGAAGATCCCACATGCCGTGGAGCGGCTGGGCCTGTGAGCCATGGCCGCTGAGCCTGCGCATCCGGAGCCTGTGCTCCGCAACGGGAGAGGCCACAGCAGTGAGAGGCCAGCGTACCGCAAAAAAAAAAAAAAGTGTGAAAAAACACTGAGCCCAGTCCCTTATTTTATAGATGAGGAAACCAAGGTCCAGAGACATAAAGGGCTTTGCCTCGGGTCACCAGGCAGTCACGGGAGAGAAGGACTAGGAGTCAGGTCTTTTGAGCCGCGTTCCAGAAGTTTTTCCTCTACACTCGCTCTCCTGCCAAGACATACAATGGGAGTGCTTTGGAATTTGCTCTCCCTGGGACCCTGTTTTTCTATCTGGAGCAAATTCTGGGAGAAGGAAGCAGAGCCCGTGGCATGTGCCCCTTCCCCAAAGCTCTGAAAGGCCCTTTGTGCCAAGTTCCATGGACATTCCACAGGCCTGTTCTAGGCAAATCCATCTGCCAGTGGGTCACAATCCTTGCCTTCATCTCTGAGCTGAGGTATTTTGGCCTTTCTGCTTTTAAATGCACTCCTTGCTTTCTTGGAAACTGAAGCTGAGAAAGGGAGGCCGGGCTGGGGGGGCCCAGGGCAGATGGGGTGGGTGGGCTACCGAAGGAGACGGGTCTGTTTTGCAGACCTGGCTTGAGAAGAAAACTGTGCTGATTATCTCCCAGGCCCAGCTGCAAAAATGCCTTAGCTCGGCAGCAGATTATAAATAGCCCAGAATGCCCTCCCAGCCGCTTGAAAACAAGGATATTTTTTTCCTGTGTTGGAAGAACAGTTCTTCACAGCTATCCTGGGGCCCCCTCCTCAACCCCACCTGCAAAGAGCTGTGATTTATGTCTTAGCACCATTACTAGGACCAAGGATCACACAGCCCAGATGAACAATGATTAATTCATTACCAAGTTCTATGAAAAAAGGAGGCATTCCTTTGGAAGTCCTCTCTTTCATTTGGGCAGAGACATGCCGACCCAGGAGACCAGAGGGGCAGTTTTGCTGCGGTTTATTGCCCTGGGCTTCATCTGGCTCTCTCTGCCCTTGCACGCAGTGGGGGCCAGGGAAAGTCTGGTGGGTCACTGACCTGAGGGCAGGAGGAGGCAGAGGACAGCTGCTCTGAACTTGACTGTTTGCTGAGATGCTCCAAAATAAAAAATCCAGGGACGCTGACCTGGTCCATTTATTTTCTAGCCCCTCTCTAGAGGGAAATCTATCTCTATCTGGAGGAAATTGGGTCTCAATGCAAATCTCTTAGATATCTTTGTACATCATCACACTCACAGGGACTTTAAGACTGAGCAGCAGCTCCCAACACACAAAGCGCTTTTCAGGTTCTGCTCTTATCTGACCTTTATGACAACTGTTTTATTAGCTCATTTGTTTTATTGGAATCAAAGATAATGCCTGCCTATTGTTGAAAAGTTTAAAAATTTCAGAAAAGCATAAAGAAGAAAAAAGTCCCACCCAGATCTCACCACACTAAGACAACAATGTTTTCATGGAAGTCTTCCTTTCAAATCTCCCTTATTGGATTATAGGTGGATATAATTTTACCTACATGGGATTTTATTATTGTGTTAGTTAGGCTCTTGGTAGAAATAGATGGAACATTCATGTGAGTAATTGAAGAGAATTTAATAAAGGGACACAGGTTAGGAACACCAGCAAGGAATAGTGCAGTACATCAGGGACAACAACAGGGGAGAGCCACTGTCACCCCTAGGTCTGAAGGCCAAGGGAAGGGAGTGGTTACTGCAAACGAGAGCTGTATGGAGAGGGTTGCCAGTTAGGAACTGTACCTGCCAGGAGAGACAGTCAGCTCTGGAAAACCAACAGAGATGGAGCAAGAGGAATAAATACTCTGACCTCACTCCCCACCAGCCTCCAACTGTCGGTGGCTCCCACTGGCCAACCCAGCCAGAGTTAGAAGGCATGGAAGCCCACTGACAGCAGTCCAGACAGGCCAATACTCCAGGGCACAAAGCAGGGTGGAGACTGGCGGAGAGTAGATAGGAGAAGCAAGGAGAAAATATCTATTACATCCACTATAATGCTGCTTTTATTCACTCCATGGTAAGCCAAGACGTTTCTAACTCAACAAATATATTTGATAGAGTGACATCATACTTTTTAACGGACCTTGTTTGGATATACCAAGTTT